>NW_020664393.1:54574010-54605096 GCF_002925995.2 Terrapene triunguis
ATCCCTCTTAATAAGATCCTGCTGGTTTTTATTCTATTGGTATAACACCAGCATAACCCAATAAATGAAAATATTGGGCCAGATATCTTCAGCTGGTGTAAATGGGTGTAGGTTCACTGAAGTCTATGGATATATACTGTTTGACACCAACTGAACGTCTGGCTCAGAATTTGCAGTGTGGGTTCCACCAGCACCAATACACAAGTAAAAATAAAATAATTAGAAATGTGCTTGGACTTCACAGCTAATTCGAACATTTATCACTTGGAGTTAAACTGGTGAAATTAAGTCTTATGCCAGTTATTTTTAAAAATGGTAAAATCAAAATCTATTTGCTGTAATGCAATTCTGGTCATTGTGGTCATAAATGAAAAGCAAACCTTGTGCTTGTATGCAGATGATTCTTATATATCACAATGGAGAGAGCAATTCAAGATCCAAAGGTAAACTACACTCCATTTGCTGTATAGTCTTTTGTGTGCTAAATGTTACCCACATGATCATCATTTGTCCAATTTGCTGAAAAAACAGACTTGGTTTATAATGAAATAACCAATTATTTTGATTGACTCTAAAAGCCTGATCCAGTTTATATAATTCTTTAAAAAATATCTAAGAAATGAGCTGGTACACAATGGTTTAATAGACATTTTTTACAGAATTCAAGTTAATACAATGTGAAGCCAGAGAGGTAACGCAATGCATCATACTGAGATAACCATCTAAATAGTACAGCACAGTATTGAGAGAAGTAAACAATCTGAAAGCAGACAGGTGGTAGAAAACCATAGCAACAAAAGGACTGGGCAATGTGGTACAGACACAAAGAGAGCTCTGCTCTCCATATGTATTGTTTTGTCCTCAGCCTAATGTAAATCTGTACCCTACTTCCAGCATATTTCAGTATTTAAGTCTCACTATATCATCTTTTCTTTCTTTGTACCCATTGCTTTCATTTTCAATCAACTTTGAGTATTCAGTACCTAGTAGGAGATGCTCAGCCTCTCTCAGGATCAGGCCCAAGTTGACCCATTTCTCACTTTCACTATAACATCATCATCATATCTCCATCTTCTTTTTCTGCCATCAAACTTCTCCTCACACTACTCCCATAGGCTTTTATACACCAGTTATTGTTCCACTTCTGCTCATATTCTGCCACGGCTTTAAAGAGCTATTCTCCTCTGTTACACACAGCCCTGATAAAGCACCCCCTACTGGTCATGCACCAGGCTGCAGCATTTTGGGGCTCACACTGAGTCCCTGTGTTCTTAAGCTTCTCTGGGTCTCAGTAGGCTGCAGAAATGTTTCTCCCCTTGGCCTCTCTGGCACTTCCTCTTGGCACAGGCACTCTGTCTGTTACCCCTTCAGGGAAATGGAAACACACAGCTCAGCTGCCCATGGCCCCAGGATCAATGCTGACCACTTGAAATGACCCTGGTAGCTTACGCCCGCCCTTTCCCAGTGCTCCCCATTGTGGGCATTCTGGGTTTACAATTCACCTCTTTAGGGACATGTGAGAGAGAAAGGCAAACAGACATGCAAGCTTTGTAAAGGATTCTAAATACTATTACTCTTCCTTAGATAACACAAAAGATATACAGATCTACACAAAAAAATAAACACACCTATATCCATTTCCCTGCCTCAGTTTCCTGACCACTTTGTGGCATTCTCTGGGCTTAAGTGAGAGTCCTCTGGAGTGTCCAATATCGTTCTTTTGCAGCTCATGGCTTCTCCTCTGAATCATGAAGTCTCTTTCCTGCAGGTCAGTTTCATTTGGCCTTAACTGGTCCCGTAGTTAGGGACCCTTGCTATGAAAATATGGCCCTCTCTTCCTCTTTCGTGTCCAAAGCTTCCTCTTTCTCCAAAAGTGTGAGTCTTTGTTCCCACTGTGAGTGCTTTTTAACCCCCTGCTTTGTCACCTTTGTACTTTTTAGGGATTTTCCAGTCTGCACTTCCCCATCCCTGCAGAGAAGTTGGAGGAACTAGTTCTCCTAGGTTTCAACCACCCATTGTCCCAAGATGTTTCCACCTGAATAGGCGATCATTAAGGTTTGATGACACACTATTGTCCCTGGTTCAGCAGATATGTGTCACAGCTCTTGTCAGTTCATGGTTGACTTATTTATTACACATTGAGACATTCCACGATACAGCAATTGCATGTCAACCAGAAACCATAAGATGTGTATGCACAGATTCCCCAAATTGTCACAACTTTCCCATTACATTTCATTTTTAATTTGTCCTATGACATCTCTCTCATTTGAATTCTTCCTGCCCAAAATCTTTCCATCTTAGTAACTGAATCCACTAGTGACTAACCTACACATATTTGATTCTCAGCACTCTCTCCGCCAACCTATTCAAACCTTAGCTTTGTTTGAATTAATTTAGGTGCAACATTAAAAGTCTGGGAGTCTGACGTCTACTCCCTAGCCACAAAATAAATATACCATTGGCCCCCAGAGAGCATGCTTTCCTGCACTGCCCCACTAATGTGCTTCAGCTGTGTTCTGTAAGGGACAAGAGGTTGATTCAATCTTAGTACCCATTCAGTCCTTAGCCTCTCTACTAAGATTGCCTGTTAGTGCCACTGTTTGACAGTGGTTTTGTGCAAAGTTATAGCAAAGGATACCATTTAGTCACAGAGGTCAGGGAAATCAAAGATTCCACGACTTTACCAGACTTCCGTTACTTTGGCTTCAGCTGTCATCGGTGGGAGTGGAGCTGGGGCTGTGCGACCCCAACGCATGGCTTTGGCCGGAGCCAGGACGGTGCGTCCCCTCCTTACCCCTGCGCCTTCAGCTGGTGCCAGAGCTGGGGCTGTACGCCTACCTTCCCCCTGTGGCTTCAGCCGGTGCGGAGCCAGGACTGTGAGCCCCGCTACATCCCTCACTGCTGCGTCTGGAGCCGGGGCTGTGCACCCGTCCCTCTCAGCTTTGTCTGGGGCTGGAGCCCAAGCTGCTACTGTGTGCCCATGTCCCGCAGCTTTGGCAGAGTCTGGAGCCAGGGCTGTGCCCTCAGCCCCGCATGGCGGTGGTGCTGGGGCTGTCAGTCCACCCCCCCACCATGGGGATCCAGGTGTCATTCCTCCCCTCCCGCCCCCCCCCGCCCCTGTTATTTTTAGTAAAAGTCACAGACGGGTCATGGAACTCACTTGCATTGGTATAAATGGTGTGACTCCAAGTTTAACTTGATGCAAATGACTGAAGAATTTGGCTGCAAGTATTATTACAAGTCCCTGACCAATACTAAATGAACTGACATGGTAGTACTGCTGGAAAGGATCTGGGGGCTATGGAGGAGCACAAATTGAACGTGAGTCAACAATGTGATGCAGTTGCAAAGAAGGTTAATATAATTCTGGGCTTTATTAATGGGATGTCATATGTAAGGCACAGGAGGTAATTGTCCCGCTCTACTCGGCACCGATGAGGCCTCAGATGGAGTACTGTGTCCAGTTTTGGGCACCACACTTCAGGAAAGATGTCTTGGAAAGAGTCTAAAGGAGAGCTACAAAAATTATACAAGGTTTAGAAAACCTGACTTATGAGGAAAGGTTAAAAAATGGGCATGTTCAGTTTTGAGAAAAGAAGACTGAGGGGGGACCAGATAACAGTCTTCAAGTGTTATGTTAAGGGCTGTAATAAAGAGGACCATGATCAATTGTTCTCCATGTCCACTGAACGTAGGACAAGAAGCAAGGGAGATTTAGGTTAGATATTAGGAAAAACTGTCCATCTATAAGGGTAGTTAAGCTCTGGAAAAGGCTTCCAAGGGAGGTTGTGGAATCCCCATCACTGGAGGTTTTAAGAACAGGTTGGACAAACACCTGTGAGGGATGGTCTAGGTTTACCTGGTCCTGCTTCAGCAAAGGGGCTGGAGTTGTTGACTTTTTGAGGTCCCTTCCAGCCCTGCATGTCTATGATTCTGTGGGGAGGGAGGGCGTGCTCAATTTCACATACAGCATATATCCGTAAGGCTTATCAAGTATTTAAGCATTTAATGGTAGATCAATTAAATAATTAATGCACCTGATTCCTTTGGAACTATCAATCACATTGACATTAAAAGCAAATAATGTGATTATGAACAGTGTAACCATAATGATTAACAGATTAAATCCCAGCTTCTCTCTGTACTGTACCTGCTTTAAAACATGACTTTTATGCTTTAAAAAATAGGCTAGTAGACGATGAAGTGTATGTAAG
Organism: Terrapene triunguis; assembly: GCF_002925995.2. Classification (NCBI taxonomy): domain Eukaryota; kingdom Metazoa; phylum Chordata; order Testudines; family Emydidae; genus Terrapene; species Terrapene triunguis. The sequence goes on from NW_020664393.1 coordinate 54,578,228, forward strand.
CCTGCTGAGCGTAAGTGAAATTTTTAATTAAAAATGTATGTTTTCAAGATAAAACAACTTCCTGTAATGTAGGATAATGAAGAGATAATGTTCCTGGCAGAGGTGTACGACTCACAATAAGTGGCTTTTTGGGGCGATTAAATGCCAAAGCAAAGCCTAAGTGTTTGAAAATCACAAAAGCCATTTATTATAAGTATACTCCAGTTCCACGGGCATCATTCCTGTTACGCTGCAAAACAAAAGAGATCTAATAAACTACAGCCTTCAAGAAGCAAAGAAAGAAAGAAAGAATAAACAAGAGTGTGTTCTTGTTTCAGGGCAATTTGAAAGTCCTGTATTACTCTTGCTCCTGTGGATTTTCCACTCATGTCATACTGGAGGCATTCAAAGAGTGAAATTCACCCCTGTGCAAAAAGTCAGCAGAAGGCCTCTGTGTCAAGTGGTGACACACTTCTGCATGGGGGGGAATGTCACCTAAAATGAAGGCAAGGGTATAAAAATAAACAATTATTTGAGGAAACAACCAGCATAGAAAGACAATACTATGGCTGGCCACACAAATGGTCCAATCCTATATTCCTTAGTATCACTGAAACCATTGGTGGTTTTGCATATATAGCACAGCACTTCATTTTCAAGCTCCATAGTACAAGAAAGGATTTCCATGTCCTGCATTTAAGGGATACGTTTTTATCTTACTGAGCTGTGAATGACTGCAGTCCATTTGTCTGATGATACAATATAATACAATACGTTTTAGGTACGTTGCATAAAAACATGGAATTCAATGTTCAACATTCAAAGGTAATAACTAATGTCTCACCTACCAAGCATTCTGTTCATTGGTTACATTTTTCCAACACAACACAACATATATGGGATATTAAATCTTAAAGCTGATAATGCAGAATATACTAGCTGCATCATAGGATTCACATTCACACTGTAACTTGTCTGTTTTTATTTATATTTTTTTTCCTTTGTTGAACATTAGTTCAATTAGTACAACGACCAATGCAATTAATGGACAGAACAAGATACACCAGTATATTTTCTATGGTGCTAATTGTGAGAGTATGGGTACCGTTTCTTTAAATCTATAGCAGGGGTCGGCAACGTTCAGCACGCGGCTCGCCAGGGTAAGCACCCTGGCGGGCCGGGCCAGTTTTATTTACCTGCTGACGCAGGTTTGGCCGATCGCGGCCCCCACTGGCCACGGTTTCTTGCCGCCCCCATTGGCCCGGGACGGCAAACCGCGGCCGAACGTTGCCGACCCCTGATCTATAGCAAGAAACTAGACAGGAGGTAGCTAGGGAAGGATTGAGCTAGCAGAAGCTCTACAGTAATCAGAGATAGAGAGAAATAGTAGCTGTAGGGATAATACTTTTTTCTGTTGTAATAAAGTCCTTTGTTCAGTGTTACAACTGAGTGAGTCTTTCTGTTTGTTTTCCCTGGCAATAGTAAGAATGAGTAAAGGTACTTTATATTAAAGAATTAAGACTCTAGATTGCCTTGATAATATAGGATTGTTACCTACAATGTATTCTTCATGACTTGATCAAGTCTACTTTTAAATGGTACAAGCAGTTGTACTTAAGATTACTTGAGAAGTGAGTCTGCTTAACAGATAGTGTGGAAAACGAGTCTGAATTCCTGCAACCAAAATAAAAAAGATAGGGTTTTCAAAGTATGTATCAAAGGAATGAAAATTTGTTGAGAAATAGGGAAGATATAGCAAAAATCTCAGCTGAGAAGCAATTAGTCTTGCTTTCCTATTAGCTGCCTGAAGACAGCCTTGTATTTTGAGCTTGGTTGGGCCTCACAGTCGCCATGTGTCAGTGAAACTTCATTCTGTCAACATCAGATTTATAGTGCGCCACTAAATTTTCAAATGAAGAGTTGGCATGAACTCTGTTAACCATAACCTCAGGCTCTTCCTGGAACTGTGATCCACCCACGCCATGCAACCTTCACTGAATATCACGTTAACACTCCTCCCCCATGCATGGCTGTTATACTGTATGTGAACAGCAACAGTCAAATATAAAAGACCAAGAACCAGCTGCACTCTCTTTCTTAACTTAACTTTGCATACTTACCACATATTCCCTCAGCAAGACACTAATTATTTTTATTTTATTTAACACTAACCCCCATGTTAGGCACTTTACAGACAAGGAAGAAGGCAAAGCCTCTGCCCTAATGGCCTTTATAATCTAATCTGAGGGATTTTGACAAAAATTTCAAAGAACAGATCCCTGAGATCTATAGAGTTTGCTAAATGATAGCTCAATACACTTGAGCAGTAATTACAAGCTCCTAAGCAAAACAATGGCTTTGTGTCCCTGAATAAAAATCATCTGCAAATGCCCTGTGAAATTTGGGCTAACTGTTTAAGGCAGTTGCATATATTTCAAAATTGTGGGCATCACATCACATGGGTTAGTTTTATATGTTGCATCCTTTTGGGCTACAGATACAATAGCTCAAATAGTGCCAGGTTATGAGGGTTCGTAAGGCACCTGCCTGGACACTACAGCAGAGTCACTACTCTTGCCATCAGGGAGAGTTCAAACCAGGAATGGCCAGCCTCCCTTTGAACCCATTCAAACATCATGGTATTGAACATTTGAGCTGAATGTTTATTAGGTTCTTATTTTTTTCTTAGGAGAGCATGAGAAAATGAAGGAGAAAGAAAGGGTCAGGGATTTTTAAAAATTGAATGGAGGAAACAGGCAGTGAGTAGAGAAGAAAGAGCGTGAAAAAGGAGCTGAGAGGGATGGAGAGAGAAATTCCAGTGAAACTATAAATGTAATATTGTTAGAGTATGAACTGTGGAACACCTTCTTATGCCAGCCTTATGAGCAGGGGACGCACTTCTGTCCAGAATATATAACATAGGTTTCATTTTAGCTGGAACAATATGTTGCTGTTGTTTTCATTTAATTGCCCTAAAAGAATAACATGGGTTTAAGGTAGATATAAAAGGCTGCAAATTCAGAATACAGGGATTATTTTAATCCAAATAGATTGAGCAGCTCACAAATCTTCAAACTCCATGAGGTGAGCCCATACATAATTCAAAACTCACTTACTCCAAGGATTTCCACCGGCTGCCAGTTATTGATAGGGTTACCATATTTCCCTAAACTAAAAATGGGATGTGCAGGGCTGGCCCAAGCCACCTGGCATCGCCACTCATGCTCCCTCCCGTCACACACACACATTCCTCTGCGCCTCCAATTGAGCCAAGTAGCAGATATGGGGATGGGGGGAAGAGGAATGGGTATGGGCTGGGATCTGGGCAGCAAAGCAGGGTGTAGGTGTGCGAGTATGTGTGAGTAATTTTGGGCTTGGAGCCAAGAGGTGAAGCTATTGGACTATGATCCAGCTAGCGGTGCGATGCCCCTTTGGTGGCTGGGATACCAGAGGGGCAAGAAGGAGGCTCCGGGTAGCAGGAGAGAGCAAGGACACTCCAGATAGCAACCCTGGGGAGATGGGGGGGAGGCCAGAAAGTGGCAGAAGCGACTGGAGGCAGACTTGGGGAGAAAGAAGCTAGTTGGGGTGGGGGAGAGGGCTAGAGAGGACTCTGGGGACTGGTTCAGAAGGACAGGGGGTGTGGAGGACACAAGGCCAGGATGGGAGGCTCTAGGGACCACTCGAGGGCAGGGGGACACAAGGCTGGGGTGGGAGGCTCTAGGGACCACTCGAGGGCAGGGGACAAAAGGTTGGGGTGGGGGGGCTCCGGGGACTGCTCGGGGGTGGGGACACAAGGACAGGGTGGGGTGCTTCAGTGGGGATGGAGGGCATGCCATGTTTGGTGCACTGGTACAAGCAGATGCTGCGGGACCCAGTCGGGCACTTACCAGGCAGGTTGCCCAGTAGGACCCAGGGCCCATGTGTTGCAGCTCCATGGCCAGGCTGTCTCCATGGAAACTGGAGAAGAGTTTGAATTAGGGCCCCTACAGAGCTGCCCTCTGATTGGGCTGCAGAGTAAGCACATGACACCCCATCATTCCCTGACTGGAGGGACCGGGCATAGCAGACACACATCGACCAGGCTCCTGTGTAGCCTCCCGGTGGGGAGCGGGACACAGGTCGTGGGCTGCACACGGGGTGTGTGGAGACTTCCCCCCCCCCCGAACATTGCTGCTTGCTCCCTTGAACGTTCCCTCGCACCCCACTAAGGGGAGCATGCCCCCAATTATTTTGGCAAAACTGAGCATTTGTCCCGTTTGCTCTTGCTGGCAAGAGCAAACGGGACAAATGCCCAGATTTGCAAAAAAAAAGTCAGGATGTCCAGGACAGGGCTTAAAAAGGGGACTGTCCAGGCCAAAACAGGAAATATGGTGACCCTAGTTATTGTCCAGATACATTATCCTGGGGTTGTGGGCCATTCTGGGGGCTGTTTCCAACCTGTTTTGGCAACTGTTTTCAGAGGATTTATCCAGAATACCGAACATACTGTCTTGTCTTTGCATGTATACTGAAGATAAAAGGTGGTAATGACACTCAATACCTCAAAATATCAGGCCAGGTGTATGTGTCTGTGCGCATGCACACAAACGCACACACACTATTTAAACATTAACAGTCCAGGAAACCTGGGTAATGAGCATTACATCCTTCCTTCTACTCTTCTTTTCCTTGTCTGCTCTCCCTCTCTATTTCCCCCTCATCATCCCTTTCTCCTCTATTCTATTATCTTTGTTTACTATGGTCCCAGTTTTGTAAGGTACTTAAGCACATACACACATGCATAAAGTTATGCACCGACTTAGATGCGTGCACACATGCTCACACACACACAAACACACACACATACACACACACAGGGTATCAACCAACAACATCCAAGGTTTCATTCTGAAGTATGAGGCAGAATGCAGGAGTGCCATATATTTGGCATATGTAAAGAACAACAGGCTGGGATTTACCTGTGACTGCCATGGACAAGCTTTCACTAATGAAGTCTGAACTAGTGTCAGAGAGGTAGATGACTCCCTTAGTTTGTTTAGCACCTCATTAGCAAAATTAATTAGCAAAAATACTTCACCTGTGACAATCACAAATAAATCCCTGAGATGTCTACCTAGAGATTTCAGGGTGGAACCTTTCAGGAAGGAGTGTTTCCCAGGGCAAACTGGTTAATTTGGGCACTGCTCGTTTTCAGGGCTTCATTTTCTACATGCACAGTCAAGGAAACAAGTAAGTCCTGAAAAGAATTAGCAGGGTCCATTATATTCACCCTCAGGTTAACATTTGCAAATGTACTTTAGAATGGCTGATTAATGCATAGGTATAAAATTCACCAATGTAAAATCTCCAGGAATTAACTGCTGCTTTTGCAACTGGGAAAATATTTACATTCTTCTGCTGCACCAATAATAATGTGATGTTAAAAAAAACCACAAATAGATTGTGCACTTCCTGGCCAGCATTGCAAAGCAAAGCACAATTACATTAATAAAACTAAAAGGAAACCTGAAAGCAAAGTCATGACTACCACAGTAAAACAAAACGAAAATGTGCTAATTAAATGCCAAATCAAACGGGTGCATTTTTAAACAAGATTTTAGGTCTTGCAGTGATTTGCTTATTCTTCTAGACAAAAGGGAAGGAGTTTCACAGCGTGGGAGCAGAGAAAAGAAACACCCTATAACCCACATCATCTATTTAACAAAGAATTGTTATTCAACTAATAAATAGGTATTGTTTTCTTTAACTACTGGTAAATGTGCATCAAAAAGAAATCGAAAATATTTCAGTTCTACAGTCTTATTCCCAGCCCTTTGCCATCCTGTTCTGTTCCAAACACGGTGGCAGCTGTTAACCAGCTAGAAAATGCAAGTGAGTGACGTTCCAGAGAACTGGATGACCTTGCCACCAGTAAATCCATGTGGACAGGTTGGAAGAAAGCTTGTGTCTACAGGGCAAGACAGACAGATGACAGTTTTTTCCCAGGGTAAGACAACTCACTTGGTGGACACAACAAACAATCTGGCTACTGCATCTGTAATCCAGATGGTCATTAGTAGTTTGAGAATGGCTCACTATTACTGAGCTCAGTCTAGTTCACTTAATGTAAATGACCTTCTCTGCGTCACCTCCAAGCCAGACAGTCACTTTTTGCCTAAAGGACCCCCTGCTTGAATCATGATGAACACTAAAAAATGCTATTGCACGCAGCCTCAGACATTCAATGTGTGCCTGTATTTGTGCACAGTTTATAAAAGCATCTCAAGCATACAATATATAAAGTGATACCGTACCACATTTTAAGACATAAAATGTACATAATCTGCATACACCAAGCAATTTATTTTTCTTGCAGAAAAATATTTTAGGACTAATCCTCAGCTGATGTAAATGGGTATAGCTCCAGTGAACTCATCAAATGAGGATCTGAATCCTTACATTCTGTTTCTAAAGTGAGTACAAATAAGGAGATATTGAGGGTTAAAAAAAGATAGATGATTAGATATGCACCATATATCACAACACTTTGCTTTGATTTTAAATGATGACCAGTTTCTACAAGGATCCATTTAGAGTTTAGGGCAAATTGCACATTGTTAAAAAGTTTACTAGTTTTTCTTAAATAAAATGTATCTGTGTTTGATTCAAAAAACAGCTTTTCTTGTTTGCATATGGTATTACTGTGCTAGACAGAAGTGCATTGTAGAGAATAAGACATTTTAATCCCTTTTGTCACTTGGGCGTGGTTGTTTTTTTCACTCTTCTAAAGCAGTTGGACTATTCTGGCAGATTTGCATGTGCAGTGTGTGTATCTCATAAATTCCTCCTTTGCTCATGTGCGTGTGTGACTAGAGATAGAGACAAAGATTTTCAAAATGAATGAGTAATTTTGGTTGGTTCCATTTTTGGTGCCCAACTCAAGACACATTATAAAGTGCTGGATTTTCAGAATGTGCTAAGCACCTATCTGAAAATCAGCCTCAAGTTAGACACCCAAAAATTTAAGGCACCCAAATTCAGGAGTCACTTTTGAGTATTTTAGAGGATGGTCTTGTAGTTAAGACTCTGGAGTGGGATATAGGGGATCTGTAATCAGTTCCAAGCTCTGCCACAGACTCTCTGTGTGACCTTCAGCTAGTGACTTCATCTCTTTGTGCCTCAGTTCCCCACCTATCAACAGGGGTACTAATACTTCCTTTGCCCCACCCTTTGTCTGCCTTGTCTATTGAGAGTGAGAGCTCTTCAGGGTAGGGGCTGTCTCTTACTTGTGTCTGTCCAGTGCCTAGCCCCATGAGCCACTGGTCTCAGCTGAGGGACCTCCAGGTGCTACTATGGTACCACTATCTATGATAATGTAGGGTTGCCAGGTGTCCAGTTTTCAACTGGAAAGTCTGGTCAAAAGGGGATCTGTATAGTGTCCAGTCAGAAGTACTGAGCGGGCACCAAAAGTTCGGTTACTGCCGACAGAGGAGCCAGAAAGGAAGCGCTAAACCAGCACTTCACCTGGTCCCCCTTGTCCTGCTCTCCCCCTGACCAAAGCACCTGTGTGGGGTGCTGCCTGGCTCCCTCACTGGGTGAAGAAGACACAACAGTGACCTCTGCAACCACAACTGTTTTCCAACAGACATTACAAAACCTTGTTTTTTTCTTTCTTTTAACGGGCCAGTTTAGCAATCAGCACCAACATCATCAAAGAGCTAATTCCCCAGTGCTCAGAGTGCTGCACAAATTTAAAACATTATTAAAAACATATAAAAGTAACGCAGTACAGTTTGATTCTTTTCACCTCTTGCCTTACAATTCTTTGTGCAGTTTTCTGTCAGGATTTTTAAAGTTTCAAGAGGGGGAGCTAGTTAGCTAGTAGAGTCTAAGTCATTACTAAAAACTTCTTTGATGGCAACCCATAGCTTTAAGATTGTAGGTGAAGCAGAATGAAAACAGAGTTCACAGCTACAAAACCATCTCTATGAAGTGCTTTTTATGGCATTTTTACTCCTGCTTTCCCCATAAACCTGACTGATTATGGAAGATATCAGATAGACCCAGCATGAAAGCTGATTATGTCTTGACAAGCAACAAAACATAAACAGAATTTTTAATCATGAGACTCACACAAATGAGCTTGTGAAAAGCTTGAGAATTTATTATATACAGTAAGCCATATCGTTCAGTGGAACTGGGGAATATAAACTCACATGCAGAATGACAAGTCCTTTGATTGAAGTCCTTGCCACAAAGATTTTAGCATAATAAAAGATTCCTTAGTAGGAGCACTAGGAAAGTTAGGCTGCTCACATCTATGTAAAGAATCTCATTTGTAGCTAATAAGGTGAAATTTATGTGATAGCCCTTATGAAAACAGAAAATAGCTATGGGACTATGCAAAAGATTTTACCGATTCTGTTGGTAACTGGAACAGCAAGTAATTTTCACAGCTCTTGCTCTCTTTGAATTTTTAGAACAAAGATCAAACATAGTCCCTTTGTGTGGTTTATCTGTTCATTCTGTATTCTTCTTCCTTAGTTATAAACTCCCCACCCACGCACACCTGTGTGCATATCTGCCCTGGAGGTGTTGTAGGTGGCAGAGTCCTGACTCTTGCTCCTCCCTGGGCAAACATTTCCAGAACTGTAAAGAAGTGTGAGGAATAATTTTGTTACTCCTGTAAAAGAGCATGCTGTGAAAAGGCATGAAAGGTTTCATGCAGAGATCTGTACTGCTTGAATAAAATATTTAACTTTGACAGTTTTTTTTTTTTTTTAATTTGTAGCCAGTGTGGCAAAACTGACATTTACTTCAGTGACTGGAGGTGTTCGGAGAGCTACAAGCATTGTGCCTCCTTTGCACTATTTAACTCCACTGTCAGGTAGTTCCAACTGCAAACTACTTTTACAAGCCCTGCTTCTCACAACTCTCACTGCAATGAGCAACCAAAAATTGAAATGTGGCAAAATCAGCTCCATACTCCATATGAGCATCTCTTGCTCAAGTTGCCTAAGATCACAGTGATTCCTCATTCAAAGTACAAGGTGAAATGGTGAAACATCAGACGTTGTTGCCAAATGCTGACTTTTTAATTTGTGTTCTAGGAATTGCAACTATACAAAATGGGGGAAAACCATTGATCTTGTTCAGGAATTCCTGCTTTTACAATAGGGCGTTGCTGTATTTAGGTATTAGGCCTTCTGAGTTTGATGACATTTTTAAACAAAGACAGGGATTATAAAAAGAAGAGCTCCTTTAAGTAGAAGTCATGTAGTATGACGTTGGGTAAAGTATAAGAATTACAAGGTAGACAAACTACGCAAGTTAGGAGAGGAATCGTATTTGTCCTGCCTACCAGACCAACTCGGGTAAATTCAGTTGTCCCTCACACTCTGCAGCTGTTTAATATTATCTCCATTAGTGGTCCAATAATTGTGCATGTTCATTTGTTTACTTTTCCAAAAACTTGTTAGTTAAATAATACAGACACAGAGAAGAGTTACTTACCTGAAGTAACTGGTACTTTGAGGTGTGTTGTCCACATGGGATTCCATTGTTGGTACCCACTCAAGCCATGGATGTGAGATCAGATTATTTTGGTCACCAGTGTCCACTGGAGCTGAACCTGCGCCCTTCATGTCCTTGCTCCTCTCCCCAGCCAAGAACATAAAGGGTGGAGCAGGTCCCACTGTCCTACAGTTCCTTTGCCAGTACCAAATACCAGAGGAGTAGAATTTTTTTGTAGTAGGAAAGGAGCATATCTCATGAGGAGCATCCCTGACAAGGGGAGGAAGGGAGAAGAAGTGCTGGAACTGAGAAGAAATACCCCTTGTTCACAGTCTCCAGGGCCCACTGGTCAGAGGTGGGAAGTTCATGCTTCCCAAATATAAAAGAGACGGCTGCCAAAGGAGGGTGGGAGATAGAAAGAAAAGATCGTCAGATGATTCTGTGCAGCTCTTGACATTGGTGTCAAAATTGTGGCCTGGTGGAAACTCCAAACTCTGGGATGGCAGAGGGTCATCTCTGGTGAAATATCCATTTCTTCCTTGACAGCTCTGAAGTCCTCTGTGACTGATAATAATACTAGGCAGAGAGACATTGTCTGAAGGAAGTCTGAAGTCTTGCTTGCTTCCTCCTTGGGGCAGGAATATGCAGACACAGACAACATGCCACCCTGGAGTCCTTTAACGAATGGAGGGCATCATTCATCTTAGAGTTTAAAAGTCCATTGCTCTCAAAGGGAAGATCCTTGATTGTTGCTTGGAGCTCATTGGGGATCCCTGAGGACTCAAGCCAGGATAACCTCGTCATTGTCACAGATGTGGCCGTAGTAAATGCCATGGTATCAGACACATGTAGCACCTCCAGTAAGAAAGTGGGGGCAATCAATTATCTTTCTCTCACACTGGTCTGTCTTGCCTCTCGATGTTCTTTTGGAAGCTCATCTACAATCTTAGACAACATATCCCAATTGAAATAGTCATACTTAAAGAGGAGAGCCTGATAATTAGCCACCCACATCTGGAGGCTGGCTGATGAATATATCTGACGAAGAAAGAAGTCTAATTTGTTTGGGTTCTCCTCTCTCAAGATCCTTGTTGTTTTGACCTCTCCTGGATTGCGACCAGTACAAATGAACTAGCAGTGGATGGAAATAAAAACATTCAAATCCCCTAGAAGGGACCTGGTGTCTCATATGAACTTGTTTTGATATGGCTGGGATGGAAACTGGTGTGTGCCATAGGTCCTTCACAGCCTCCAGCTGTCCCTCATTTATGAGCCTGGCAAGCCTGCCAGGTGTGGAAGAATGTAAAATGACCAAGAGTTTATGTGGTTTCTCTGAGCCATTCAAAGTGGCCATTCAAGGTCTCTGCCATGTGCCTATTGAGCTCCTGGAACATCTTGTTGTCATCTATTGAGGCAGATGTAGAAGGGTTGTAGGGAAGATGAGGAGATCCTACCCAGGACCAGTTGTTCTTCCCCTTGCAGCTGATGCTTTTCTTCAGTCTCCTCCTCCTGCCTCTCCAGAATCTGAGGCTGAATTAGTGGTACTGGCTGGGGTGGCCTATACTGTTTCTTTGTGGGGGAGGAGATCTAGATGATGCAAGCTTTCTAGAGTACAGCTGTACCCTCTAGGGAATCCAGCAGGGCAATGATTGACAGGTATATGAATAACGAGGGGGGAACACATGATGGGTGGCGGGGAGATACAAGGAGGGAGGTACCCTATGAGTCCCAAGTATCCTTCTGCTACCTGCCATGAGTCCCTATTCTGTCTTCATGAAGCATCAGAGTACCTACCACTAGCCAGCATTGACGTATCACATGAGGGACAGGCCTTGAATCCCAATATTCTAGCTTCTCTTATGTTGCTGTACAGGGGTGAGGAGTATGAATGTCTAGCCTAATTGACACTTAAGTGAAAATTTTATTTACAGCTAATGGACAATAACTAACTATAAGAACTAACCTACTAATTAAAAAAAGAGTACTAAGTAACACTAGCACAGTACACAGAGAAGCAGGAGGACCGTGAAGGGATTCTATCTTGCAGCAATGGGTGGTAAGAAGCAACTGAGGAATGGATGGACCCACTCTGCCACTCCGCCTTTGGGTGTGGGTCATAAAGTCATCTGGGGTGCAAGTTCATTCCTCACAGACATGGCTGATCAGTCTGATCTCCTATGTCTGAGGTTCATATGCATCAAGAGTGGATTCTATGTAGGCAATCACCTGTAGAAAAACTAATACTATTTCACAAGGTAATTGCAGAGGTGTGCAAAACAATGAAGGGCATAAGCCAGTTGAATTAGGGGTTCCTGTTGATCATTTTTCATACTATAAGAACAAAGCAACATTCAATGAAACTGAAAAGCCGCATTTTTAACCTAAGAAGTGCTTCTTCACACACAAAATAATTAACATGTGGAACCCATTGTTATAAGATAGGACTAAGGAGAAAACTTAGTAAAATGTTCAAAAGGAGTAGATATTTGGATGCATAATAAGGATATCTATAGTTACATTAGATAGGATTTCAAAATTGGGATGTAAAACCTCATTCTTCAGGGTATAAGCCCACCACTAACTGATGGAAATTAGGAAGAAGCTTCTCTTATGGGTAGGTTGTCCCATAGTTGTTCATTATTGGGTTCATCACACCTTTCTCTGATGCAGCTGGTACTCTCTACGTAGTCAGAAACATGGTGTTGTATGGATAACTGGTCTGATCTGCTATGGCAATTTGTAAGTTCTCACCCTAGGACAAATATATTGTGGTTAAAGATGAATCATTGTATACCCTCTTACCACCATCTTATCATTTTCTTGTACAATAAACATAGACTCATAGACTATAAGGCCAGAAGGGACAACTGTGATCTAGTCTGACCTCCTGCACAACTTGTCTGCAGTGTTTAGGACTCCCTGGCTGTATCTTTATTCCTGTATATGAAGAGATTTTTTTCTTTAGTATCTCTTACTGTTTTATTTTTTTCCCCCATTTAGATTCTGTGGCTCTAACAATTATACCAGAGTGAAGCCATCGGCTGAACAGCAGTGAACTTGGTAGCTAAAACTCACAAGCTTTGTGGGATTTATATACCAGACTCATGAATTCTGGCAAAGAAGCAGCTGTAGATTTTCAATTAAATATCAGATTTGCACAAATCCCTAATACCTGCCCTGAACTAGCTAGCAGGAAAATTACTCCATTCCCTTTTAATTACCCAGCTCTCTCAGCTATTAGTCCTGTCAGGTAAGAGTAATTGCCTAAAATTCCCATGGGCAGCATTCCCCCCTCCAACGGTAAAATTCTCTCAAGCTGGTTTAAAGTTTCCCGTAAAATCATTCTGTGGTGGGCAGGGTTTGCCTCCTAACAGAACAGGCCACAAGGCCTATCTAAAACACTCTGCAGGTCTTGAGGGATCCACACAGATCTCAGAGAGGCAAGGGCCATATATGTAGAGATCTAGCATCTCTTCTGCAGCTCTGTGCCCTCAGCAGTTTCCTTCTGGTCCCTAGATGTGTGGGTCTGTAAGAGATTCCCTTGCCCCAGGGACCCTCTCTTATGAAGGAATCCTATTCTGGAAGTGGCTGCACAGAAGATAATACCGTCTTGGGTATATTTTCTTTTCTTTGGAATCTCCACATCACCAAAGCAGACATGATGTTTGCCCCTTCTCTCCAACTTACCCATCTCTCCAGCCCATCAAGTCACCATCCTCTACCTCCACACCTAACCCCACACCAGCAAAGAGGCCTCTGCAAATTCCAGGTGCAGGCATGTTGCAGAAGCACATGAGCCCACTTCCAAGATGAGGGATCCTACCTGAGTAGAACTGGTGGTATATTACCCCTCCCTGCTATATTTTTTCATTCAAATTGGGTCAGTATATAGAAATAAAAGGAAAAAGTTGGCACTTGTGGCTATATCAGATGATATTGACATGATTATGACAGCACTGACAGGCCATCAGAAAACACCTATTGTATACAGAGTTCTGAAGGCAGCTGGCAATCATGTTCACAGGTACTTTACCAAAATTTCCAGCTGCTTGGGTGGCATTGCTGTCATTGCCAGCTGGCATCAGAACTATATGACAAAAGGTGTCGTCTGTCTGCCCGTCAGTGATGTCACAGCTACATCAATAACGTTCAGTAAATACACAAAGTCTGACTTTTATCCTTATTCTTTTATTGTTTCCATTACATAACAGCTACTAGGCTCTCCAGGCATGGCATTTCTTAGGGGATTAATGACTTCTTGAGAAGCTCAATCACTCAGGCTCTGGCTTCATGCCTTACAACACCATGATAGGTGCAAATAGCAACCACCCAAATTGCACTGCTTGTTGTGTCTCTTGCCTAATTGAATTCCAACCTAAATGCCATAAATGTAAATGACCGTAGAGCAGCTCTAAATGCGGGAAAATATTACAGAATAATAAAAACAAGGTTCCCTCTCTCTAACCCCCCTTTCTCCCTCCCCCCGAGCAGCTAACAAAGAAAATGGGAAACCTCTCAGCCAAAGTTAGTCTGCCTGAGATTTCACAATTAAAAACTTAAGTCTTCTCACTGTGACAAATAACATTTATTTTCTTCACTAAAAAGTGGAATTAAATCAGCCACTTTGATAATGCCTCTTTATAGACACAATATAAGCATACTGGAATCTGGAGTGGCAATGGTAAAATCTCAGTAATAATACACTCAGTAACTGAAGTACTGGATGACTCTCTACGGTGGCAGAAAACAACATATTCCTTTAATTTGCTGCCAGAAATACGTGCATAAAAGCAATGGGACTGGCATGTTGTTTCAGCACAATTGTGGAGATAAGATTTGCAATCTTCTTATCCTCCAGATCACCTTTTGCCCTTGATCCTACTGATCTAGCTAAAGTTTGGGTTTGTTGTGAGTTCCCAAGTCATGGTGTGCTTGTTTGGGGGGCAGAGGTTCAAACTGAAATCCAATCTGGCTTACTTTCCAGGACATGGAGGTCTCGTTGTCACTGGCAGGAATCCTGAGGTAGAGGAAAACATGATGCACCATGACACCACAGGTCTTTGAAAAGCTGATTGAATATATCCTAGTGCAAGAAGGCAGCAGGGGAACTTATTTTAACTGTGAGCTCAGAAAATTGAAAATGCTGCTTTAAAAGGTGGTGGGGGGGTGTTTGTTTTTTAAAGGGCAAGTCAGAGTTGAGCTAGGTGTTTACTGACTGAATCTTTATTAGGAATTAGCAGTGGAATTTCCCCTGATAAGAGAGGCATTTTGTTCACTCTCCTCCCAAACTCCCACAAAGCAAGAAGCATGAGTCCAGCGAGTACAGGTATTTTAGATACAGCAATTCATTGTGGAGCCCTAGGCCAAAAAAAAAAAAATATATTGACATTGAGGAGACACTTCCACAACATGTGGTTTGTGGTAGTGATGTCCCTTCCCCTGTGTGGTTATTCCCCTGACTGTGTTATTGGGAAGATAACTCATACTATGTGGTGTGTGTAGGTGTTTCAACTATTAGAATTTAGTTTTCAGAATACTGAACCTTTACATTTCTAGAAGTCTGCTATCAGCAGAGGCAACTACCATTTTGTGAGGCAGAGGTACATAGAGCATGTTATAGAACAGACACTGTTTCTGTTTTGCTTGTTTTGTATTTTCCCTTAATCCAAAATAAAAGTAATTCAGACAAAGTACATTGTCCTTCTTGGTGTATGAAGAGACAGAACACTCAGTGGTTAACAGTTTGAGGGCCTGGTGCTTCAAACTCTTAAAAGCAAGCATAGAAACTGCACATAATCCCATTGACTGCAATGCATCTGCATATGGCAGTACGAGTTCTACATGTAGTAGCAATCAGAATCTTGAATTTTAATAGATGGACTATATAAGTTTCATATAATTGTTTCTTAGTCAATCATATTACAAATGTTAATTTATTTCTTATTTCCATAACAGATAATTAAAAAAACCCACTAGTGATCTAAGCTACATTCATTTGAGGTAATGAGGCTACTACTTTCTCTTGTTTAGCTCAGCTTAATATATTTTCACACATTTTTCCAAAACGGAGCATGCAGGTTTGTATGGTGGCAGCAGTTAACTTACAAAAAAAAACCCTGTGGTCAGGCCCGCCGACAGCAATTCCGGGCCCCAGGACAGAATTGTCAATGAGCATTCTTCCGGCATGGCCAGGGTTTCCACATGCCCGCCCAGCTGCTTTCGCTGCCACCAGTACCACCCCATGTGCACCTAGGAGCCCTGCGGCCTGCCGGGCGATTTAAAAGGGCTCCCGGCTGCTGCTGCCACTACCACAGCAGCGGCAGCAGCCAGGGACCCCTGGGCAATTGCCCCCTTTGCCTCCCCTCCCTCCCCATCGGGGAGAGCGGGGGCTGCCTGTGATTGTAATAAGCAAAAGAATTTGTAGCAAAACTCATCTCTCTAAAGCTAATGACAATGATGGCATATTGTTCTTCTAATGCCCAGGCTTTTCTTCAAAATCTTTGCCAATCAGACCTGACCAGGAATATACATGACAAACATTATATTACACTGATTAGTTTATAGTGTCATTGTTTTGTGATGAATGTTGAATTTGTTTGGTATGCAGCTGAATTATCTGATATTTTACATTTCTGTGCAGCTATGGTATGGGGCATTTGTGGGAGATGCAATGGCAACCCTAATATGGTGACCAGCACATAAGAAAATGTATAGTTTTTGAGCAGCTATAATAGATGTTGTTGTGTACCCTGCAGCACTGTGGGCAGGTCTATACTAGAATTGCTACATCAGTGGAGCTGCACCGCTGTAGTGCGTCTGGTGAAGGGAGAGCGCTCTCCTGTGGCATAATTACTTCGTGAGAGGCAGAAGCTATGTCAACAAGAGAGAGTCTCTTGCTGACATAATGGCAATGTGGACAGTGTTTAGGTCACTGTAACTTGCATCATTTGGGGGGGGGAGGAGGGTATCTTTTTCACACCCCTGAGTGACGTAAGTTTGATCAACTTAAGCGGTAGTGTAGATCAGCCCTGTGGCTGATCAGACATGGTGACCAAGGTCTTATTACAAACAACAGGCAAAACTAATTCCTGGTGAAACTCCCCTGACTTCAGCTTGTGACACCAGCAATGAATTGTTCTAGGTGTGTGTATGTGTGTGTGTGTGTGCGCGTGCGTATGTGCAGTTTCACTTTACAGGAGCCTGATATCCAACACAAACATAAATATGCTCCACATAATGTTAGACTCATTACAAAACTCTATATTAAATAAATTCAGTCTGAAGAATGAGTAAGGAGGCCATTTTTTGTTTGGCAGCCAGAATAAGCATCTTGAAACAACAATATATTCTGAAAATTAACCCCAAATATAGCAAGACTTAAAGTTGTCGCTATGGAACACAGTTACCTCTGCCACAGTTGAGAATCTTCAACATCCAGATTTGGGAATTCCAACTTATTACTATTTACTATTTGTATTATTGCAGTGTCTTGGAGACTCAGTTGTGGACAGGGCCCCATTGTATGTGACACAATTTTCCATTTTCACAAACCGATTTGCTTTACAAAGATCAGAATTGTGGCCAATATATGAGATCAGAGAACTCATACTCCTTGTGACGTTTTTATCAGGTGTCCTTTAGCCTGTTCTGACTACTAGATTGTCTCAATCTCGACTCAGCCTGACAAGAGAAACTATATCAAATACAAGAAGTGGAGGCATAACTTTTCCCTTCAGTAGACATACCCCAAACAGCAAAAAACAGAGGGAGGTGTGACATATTTCTGAAGTATCTCTGAAAGCAGCTGTTGGCTTGAATGTCACCACAAGAGACAAGGTGAGTGAGGTAATATCTTTTATTGAACCAAGTTCTGTTGGTTAAAGAGACAAGCTTTTAGGCTACACAGCTTCTTCAGATCTGAGAAAGGTTTTCAGAGTGTCACAATTAAATACAAGGCGGAACAGATTGTTTAGCATAAGTAGTCAACACATATTGCAAGAGACCATTCAAGATGAAGTGGCCAGTTAACGCCTCTGCAGTCATAGGACAAAAAAGGGGTGTTAGTGGATTATGGATTGTGGTAATAAACCATAAATCCAGTGTCTTTATTAAGACCATGATTTTTAGTGTCTAGCAAAGTTATGAATTTAAGATACCAGGCTCCTCTTTTGAAGGTGTTGTGCAGGTTTCCTTTGAGGACAAGTACTGAGAGATCATATACAGAGTGATTATTTTGTGAAAACTGTTAGTCCATGGATGATATGGCATTTTTTATCTTTTATATTTTTTCAGTGTGAGTTCACTCAAAAGCGTAATGATTGTCAGGTTTCACCCACATAGTTGTTATTGGGGCATTTAGCACACTGGATGAGATATACTACATGTGGTGATAGACATGTGTAGGACCCATGGATCTTGAAAGGTGTGTTGTGGGGGGTATTAATCATCATAGCAGTGAGGAGATGTGTCTGCAGATTTTGCATCTGTTGTTCTGGCAGGGTCTGGTACCTCTTTGAGTTGGTGTGTCCTGGTCTGTGGGGAGCTTGCTTCTGATGATGAGCTTGGCGAGGTTGGGGGATTTTTTGAAGGCCAGAATTGGGGTTCAAGAAAAAGTTATTTCAGACTGTGGTCACCAAGACATTCTACTTTGATAATTCAAAAATTTCACAACAGTTTCTGAAGGATACTAAACTGATCCCATATTTTTCAGAGTTTGGCTTTCAGAAGACTTCATTTTCAGAATTATACACAGGTATGGCCAGTTTGGGAATTTCTTGCCCTGAAAACTACTTTATATGACTCTTTCAATAATGATTGTAGGTAGCCAAAATGACACTCAGAATAACTTGACAACAGTTAATAAGCAGTCCATTTAAAATAATGACTATGCAGTTTGATAGCATCTGTACAGGTTTTTAAAAATCCATATTGTAATAATCCTTTGAAAAACTACTAATAACCAGAATAAATTTTCACATCCCAAGATGGCTTTTTTGTTTTATCAACAAGCAACTTAAACCTCCTCAAAATCCTCTGCAAGATGCAAGTGCTTTACAAACTTTGACAGTGTTAATTACCATAAACACTCCAAAACAAGTAATAATAAAAGTAGGTGCAAAGCAATATTTGCCACAAACAACAAGATGTGAATTTGGATCTGAACATCAAACTTTGGGCTTACCTCTAAAAATAGCCACACACTTCATGATGGGCTTACAGCAGTGGTGAATTGTCCAATCCACGGATATGATCAAACCATAAGTGATTACTAGCGTGCTCAGTATTGAAAGAGTTTTAAAGTAAAACAGGTGGAAATCTTTACAAGCATTTGCTCCTGCAGGTTTTGAAGGGGGCGTAATTTTCATTTGGGGGCAGTAATTTTGTTTTGAAGAGGAAAATATGAGAAAAAATAGACTGACCAGCCCAACATTCTACAAGGGGTTTCCTATAGCTGTTGTCCATGCTGCAGTTCTGGTGTTCTCATTTAAAGACATGGCATGCAAACCCTTACACATGTGAGTAGAACTACGTTGGGATCGTTCTGTGAGTTAGAGTTACTTTCATGAGCAGCAAGGGTTTGGGGAGTTGGCCCTAATAGTATATGTTTTAATTAGTATTATTTGTATTATGGTACCCCATTGATGCCCCAAACGAGATCAGGGTCCCATTGTGCAAGGCAGTGTACAGAGACATATTGAGAGATGGTCACTGTCCCAAAGCCCTTATAGTCTAAGTAGACAGAGAGTAAAATTTTCAAAAGCACGTCAGTGATATAGTAGGCTAAATCGCATTTTCAAATGTGACTAATTATTTATATGATTTAAATAATAACTAAAAACACACCTATCCAAGACTCTATGTACCCTAACACATTACAATTATCAATACTATTAAAACTCAGCAGCATTAAATGATCAATTCAACAGGAACTCAGCCAGCCACATACAAAAACTCCTTACCTCCCCTTCATTGTCATGGGAAGCCAATGGGATTTAGATTCCTAAGTTACTTGAGTACGCCTGAAAATTTTACCCAAGAAAGACAAAGTGAGTAGTATTAATCCCATTTTACAGATGAGGAACTGAGGCAAAGAAAGATGAAGTCACTTCTTCAAGATCATATAGGATGTCTACAGCAGAGTTGCAAATTGAACCCAAATCTCTTGAGTGCCAGTCCAGTTCTTATCCTGAAGATTGTCGTTCCACTTTGTTTTAATCATTACATTTCTGTATGAAAAGATTTCCTAAAACAAAAGGTTTTGTCTTCTTTTTAAGCATAGGACAGCACATAGGAGCTTTCTGCAAACAACCTTAAGAAAACATCTTTTAAAGAAGATAAAAAATTGTACAGAACATAGGAAGTGATGTGATTTTCAGAACAGTATAAACCTTAATTCATATAGCTACAGTCAAAGTTTATCTCATGAGATGTTTATATGGGTGACTTGTCTTGGACATACTGTTATAGTTCTGTAAAAATGTTTTCCACCACAAATGATGTAAAGTCTAAAGATGTGCCAAATTACTGGTTAAAATGGCATATAATTCCAATACTTGTCTCCTTAAATGAGGAAAAAATCTGGCATCACATACTACCACCTCTCCTGAATATACACACTCTGAACACAAAATCACAGCTATGCACTGAGACTATTACTGTCATATTTGCAGAAGTCTAATATTTCTACAGAAGGGCAGGAAAAGCTCTCAGTGCACAGATTAGCACTGGATTCATTCACTATGGAACGGTGCAAGGAATTGTTTTCACAACAGGGCAAAACGGTGATTTTTTTTTCTAGCCAGAGTATGGTAACAAATCGCAAGCCATTAAAAGTTCATATGTAATCACTTTCACAAATTTAACTCTTTGTCAAAAAGGAAAGTGATTCAGTTTTTTGTCTCATGATCCATCTCACATATATTTTATTTAGAGGTGAATGAGATGCATTCAATCCATACTCTGCCAAAATCCTAGACTCCATCAGACTGGACAGGGGTCTGGTAATCTGCAAGGGTGGCTTACTACCAGGTTTGATGCACTCCCTGCAACTTCAAGGCCAGTCCTGGCTAATGAGTTCATCTTTCACAACATCTTTTTATGTGTACAGGAATGTTTTTTTTAATAAATTACAATGACAATCCAGCATGGGCAACCATTTATTTTGTAAATATTAGAGCTGTCTGAAATTTTTCACAACATTTTTTTAACTAAAAAAGCCTTTGTTCAGAAACAGAACTTTTCACAAAAAAAATTGTTGCCATTAGTAAAATGTTTCCCTTTTCACAATATTTTCCTTCAAGCCCTTTTTACTGAAATATGTATCAAAATCATTTTGGAAATGTGTTATCATTTGGTTTTCAGTAAATGATACATCAAAAATGGCTCAGCAAATGATGTTGATGAAAATTATTGGTTAAGAAATATTGCAACAAATGTTGTAAAAAATAGAAAATGGGTCCATTTCAAACTGTGAATGGAAACAACTTTGAAATTTCATTTTCAAATCATTTTTGAACAGCTGTAATGAAAGTGCTGTTCAAAGCCCTATATGAGAGCGAGAGCAGTCTGAGATAGATTTGTGCTCTGTCTAAGCAGTGTTTTGAAGGGGAGAGTTACCCTAGTGAGGGCAGTAGTTACCAAGGAGAATGTGTGATGAAGTTTGTTTGTCTGCATGCCATTTTTAGGCCTCTGGAGTGGAAAGAGTTGTGCTGTTAACCCTCTGCTATCAGTCGGTTTGACTGATAGCCCCATGATAGTTTCACCAGGAGACTGACTGGGAAAGAGGTTGAATGCTAAAGCTAGATATTCTGTTCTGAACCCTCTGATAGATTACAGCTGCATTTTTTAATGAAGAGTACTGCTGAGTTATTGAGATCTAAGCATTTTGCTTATTTTGGCAGAAAGTCAATGTGTGAAAGTAAAATTGCACATGCCCACCCTGTTATGATGGTAAGCTTCCATTGTTTCCCAACCTTTTACTAGAAGAGGGAGAAATGAAAACAGCAACCCCATTTGAGAATTTGATAACACTCATAATCTAAAAAAAACCAGAAATTCTGATCTATTAAGCAAATCCAAATGAAAATGTTCTTTACGAGATCTCTAATTTTGAGATCATTGTCACAATAGCTACACCCCACCTAGCTAGAAGGCATGAGAAGATCACCAACATTTTATACCTGAAATATCCTTTCACTGAGACTATTATAACTTACATATTAATGAACTAGTCGGAGAGAATTATTCCATACAGTAAGTCATACCAAGGCTAACAGGCATATCAAAAGGGCTAACTTCCCTGTCTTTGATTATTCTGCAAAATCCTTAATCTTCTCTTGACAGGTTCACAGTAATTTTGCTTCTCCAGGGAAACCTTTATCTGCCGTACAAGTTCAGACTCCCTATTTTCATTATCTGTACAATGTGTTGACATATGATATAACTAGCAACCACACAGAATAGTAACACTGAATGGAGGGGAGAGCATCTCCCTGTTTATACTACATGAAGGTTGATTTGATGGGCTGCAGCAATTGCCTCTGAGAGCCGACATAAGAGCAGCCTGACTCTTTCAAGTTGACACTTTGCAAATACCATGCAAGGCTTGCCGCGGCTGCATGCTTTGTATCAATTGCACCAGGAGATACAGTAAATGTCACTCTCTAATGCTGCACATTACCAAATTAGTCCTCGTGTCAGTTGTTATCTGGCAGTGGTCAGTTGCCAAGCCAGCACAGTATTTTCAAGGCCTTGTTGTTTTACACTGAAAAAGTACAGGCCTAACTAAGAAGGTTGAAGAACTACAGACTCTGGAGGCTGGAATAAGTGAGGACCGCCAAGCAGTACAATTTCCTTTTGTTCTACCAAATAAGGCAACTCAAACAAGGGCCAAATTCTGCCCTCAGCTATATACCCGTTAAGCCCATTTGAGTGTAATTGACAGCTAAACCTGGCCCAGGGCATATCAACATAAATGCAGGTATCATGTACAATATCAAACAGTCAAGGAAGGGGACATGTTCCTGGTCACAAAGCCAATCCTGTGCAGGGCTAAGCGCCTTCTATTCAGTTCCTTGCAGGATGAGATTCACTAAGACCGGGTGAAACATTTAGTTTTCTATTCCCGTATTTCATTCCATTTTGCAAATGTGATATTCTTTTGAAAATTTGTCATTTTACAGAAATTTAACTGACAGTTTGTGATTTTAACTTTTGTTAAAATTTCCATTCTACGCAGCCAGAATGGTCATGCAGTTCAAAAAACAATGTTTCATTTTTTTTATTGACAAAGAATATTTAAAAAAAAGTTTTTTTCTCAAAATTAATGAAAAAATATATATTTTTTCCATTTTGCTTTATATAGAAACTTTTCCCACAGCTTTACTCTTCTTCCATTTCTATGTATAGCAGCCTCTATTGTTCCACACAATATACATAACCTAGTTTTAATGTTTGAAATATCCCACATCTAACCATGGCCAGCACCAGATACTTCAGAGGAAGATGTAAGAACCCTGCAGTAGCTATATGTGGGATAATCTGTTGCCAACATTAGGCATCATCCAGGTCTATAAGAGTATGTCTACACAGCAATACAAGACCCGCAACACAGCTGGGGCTGGCCCAGGTCAGCTGACTTTGGCTTGTAGAGCTCAGGCTTTGCAGCAAAAAATTGCAGCGTAAATTTTTGGGCTCGGACGGAAGGCCAGGCTCTGAGACCCCCTCCCTCATGTGCTTTCAGAGCCCAGGTTCCAGCCTGAGCCCGACTACTGACACTGCAATTTTAGCCCCATTGCCCGAGCCCCGCGAGCCCGAATCAGTTGACATGGGCTCTGAAACTCAGGGCGATTTTTTTTTATTGCAGTGTAGACGTACTCTAATAGTTAGAGATTGGCTTAAACCCTGAAGCACCAGGTTTAATAGCCTCATTAATTACGATAACTCTTACTGTTATCGATATAAATGTCCAAACCGTTCTTGAATCTTGTCATAAGTCTTAGATAAGAATCTTATCATACATAGTCCCCCAAAATTTCACTAAGTTACAATCTCACGCATTGATTTATGGCGTAGATAATGGGTGTTTGAAATGGGAACTTAAATACCAAAAATGGAGCTGTTCTATTTTACTCTTCACTCATTTACGTTCCTAATGTCTGTTTATACAGTCGAGCTGTTATTAGGAATGTGCACAGATCTTGACATTCAGATTTGGCTTGTGTTCTGCTGTGGGCATTTGATGGTGGGCTGTATCTGGGCTAAGATTCATATTCATTTTTCTGACTAGCAAGACCAAAATAATATTTCTGGGAGGAAAAAGCTTAAGATGGATAGAGCAAGTAATGTATTACGGTGGTTAAGAGCTTAGCTGTGAGCTTGGCTACTCACAAGGGCAGGAGAACAAGAGGGTGTAGGAACCCCCTTACGCATTTGCATTGGTTACCCAAATTGCCATGCCATGCTACACCCTCAAGCTGGTAAGTAGAGAATGGGCAGAGCCTTGCCTCAATCTCCCTCCTTCCCTAAGTGGTACAAGACAGTGCAGAGGGAGAAGTAAGCTGAGCCTGCAAAAGTGCTAATGGAGCTTACTTCCCTCCTGGAGTGAAGTCGGAGTAGTGCTTGAACTGTGACTCTCAGAATCACAATCCAGTCCCTGCTGGGCTGCTAGGTCAACATGGCTATACACTGCCTCTTACTCAAGCTGTATTGCAATCTATCCTAAATCATTACTTACATTTTCAAAGGCCCGGCTCTTTTATACATTCAGACAGTACATACTTTACTATCTTTTTCTCAATTTTCCACTCACCTCTTCAACTGTTTCATGACCATTTATTTTAATCCACACCAATAGTGTGTTTTGGGAATAATACAAAAGAACCAGCAAGTTTCGAATATAGTGGCCACCAGTTGGCTGGAAATAGCCCATTATCTATTCACATTCTTCTCCTTACTCCCCCTGCTCCAAGTACCAGAAGAAATATACCTAAAGCACATAACCTCTATAATACGGTCAGCCTTCATCAGCCCTTTGAACAATACCACTCCTGTTTTATGCCAGTGTCATTTCATTGATTTAAGTAGAGTTAATCTGGCATAAAACTGGAGCAAGCCATAAACTGAATTCACACTATGGTTACCTCATTTGACCTCGGCAGGCCTTTGTTTTAATACTTTATTTATTATGTTGTGTAATTTTCATCAAGGGCCTGCAGTAGGAGTCAAACTGAGTCTCGTACCACTGAATTCTAAATTTATTTTCTTGTGGGGGTGAACACAAACGGTATGTAAACACTCATGTCCAGATCAGAAGGCTCTGGTACGGTATTAGTAATAATACATTCATTTATTAAAACCACCCAGTCTATGCATGTTTCTTCTGCTCTAAGGTTTATAAAGGCAGAAGGTTAGTTGTCAAATAAATTTAACAAAGTTTGCCAAAAATAAAATGATTTGGGCATCTACAAGAACTACAAATCCAAGACAAGATGAGACTTTGTTATTAGTGATAGGGTATTCTGGGAAAACAGACTGGCAAAAAACGCTGTATCCATGGACACAATTCAAGATAAGGCAACAACATTTCACTATTTCACAAATATTTATTTCATTTTTCTGTGTAAAAGCCAGGTTGCAGGGTATTAGTTTCCAAGGGAAATTTATTGATCTGAGACTTGCTATACTCTGGTCTGATAAAACAAAATAAATCTCAGCAAAATTATGAAATACTTCGGTTTTGATAAACATCTCACAAAGAGAGCTAATGTATACAGAAGGGGAAAGCAATAAATGGCAGATGACTGCAAAGTAAATACAGGGCAGGACAGCAGACATTAAATGCCAGGGGCTACATTCTGTTCTGTTATATCCATATAAATCTGAGTTAACTTCATAGACACCAATGGAATTACTCTGGATTTACACCAGTATAACAGACAGCAAAATTTGTCCTTAGATTTTCAAATAGCATGAGAGGAAAATGTCTAGTAGGTAAGTTAATACCTTTTTTGAAGCCTGCTTTAAAACTGTTTGTAAAATATGTCACCAAATCAAATATCCTTCTAATGTTTTTATACAGCGAAGAACATTTTGGAGAATAAAATGCTAAAGCACTGTGAATTTTCAGGGACATCCACTGTCTATTTTTTGGAACTGTTCCTGCAGTGCTTTCTTGATACTGGGTTTTGTGACTGATATTTGTTTGAGTGCCAAAGTCTACCAAGGGGATACCCTTGACAGGGCAGAGACATGAAATTAGTGATACTACAGGAACTCCTGCCAAGATTCAGATGTCCCAGAACATAGATCTGCATGAACAGACAGTCGGAATGGGCAAGATGGCTTGGTTAAATTACAACAACACTCCTTTGTCTCTGGACCGTCTTCAGGCATTCTGAGAATTGAACTCAAACCAAGCTATTTTCAAGACTGAAGATGAAAATTGTGCACCCTGAATGAGAGGGGGGTCACCGATTTGAGAATTTGTTGATTATCTCCTAGAGTTCTTTTTGAAACTATTTTGGCAAAGTACATTTTAAAGCCAAGATTTTTTAAACTGAGTAGTGATTTTGACCAAAAGTGACTAGTGGTTCTGGGGTGTCCAAAATATAGCACTCTGAAAACTGAAGCACTATTGCTTTTGAAAATCTTAGTTTGTTTAAGAAGAAGTGTCCCAGCTACTACTTGCATTAAATATGCTTCTTCAGTAACATCACCTTTGCACATGCCTCTTTGCTGCTCACAAAGTGTAATTGGTAATTTACTGAAAGCTGAGACATATGTAGGACTGAAAAGGTCCAAGAGAATAGCATTCCTCAAAGATTTTTTCCTTGACAAAACTGGTATTTTTAGTAACTTTCAGGAAAGCTGCAGTCATGTTATGCTCACAATCCATTAAAATGTTCTGCAGCAAATAGGAGTACAATTAATGATGAACAATGTGCCCGGTATCTTGGAACTAGCTGGTACAAATGAGAAAGGAGAATTATGGTAATTGTATATACTCTGCATTAGAGTTTTTAAGGATAAATTTTGCTTAGCAAAGACTGCAGGCAGTTGTTGAATTTGGAAAAAAAATGTATCAGAAACTGTTACCAAGCATCATTTAATGTCGTCATCTGTTTTCACTGAAACCATGCTGTCTGTCCACCAGGCCCACATAATGACCTTAGCTGAGTCAAGCTAGTTCTACCAGAGCTCCTCTGTGTACATATTACTGGAAAAGACCACTGGGTCTTATCCAATTCTCACTGAAGTCAATGGGAGGCTTTCCATTGACTTCAGTGAGCACTGAATCAGACCAACTATTGCCTCCCACTGAAGCTTCCTAAGAAAGCAGCACCATAGTCCTATTCACTGGTCTACAATTTTTGAGAAGTCGTCTGCTTCAGAGATAAAA
>NW_020664393.1:54605496-54652740 GCF_002925995.2 Terrapene triunguis
GTAAAGTTTGACTACATTTATTTCAGAAGCATTTTGGCTGTAGAGCATAATTATTAGGGCATGGAACTAAGAGTCAGAACACAAGAATGGCCTTACTACGTCAGACCAATGGTCCATCTAGCCCAATATCCTGTCTTCTCACAGTTGCCAATGCCAGGTGCTTCAGAAGGAATGAACAAAACAGGTAGTCATCGAGTGATCCATCCCCTGCCATTGATGGACCTATCCTCCACAAACTTGTATAGGTTTTTTTTAACCCTGTTACAGTTTTGGCCTTCACAATGTCCCCCAAAGAGTTCCACAGATTGACTGTTCATTGTGTGAAGAAACTTCCTTCTTCAGGGTGCATGGCTGTGTTCCCAACTCCACCATTAAGCTGTTGTATATCTTTGGGCAAATCACTTACCATATCTGTTCCCCAGTTTTCCCCAAACAAGATCAGGCAAGATTTTAGTAGGAATAAGTACTCAAAAGCTTGGATGCTTATTCCAACTATCTAAATCGCCTCAGTCTGCAAATTAGGTTAGAAATCTCACATGCATAGGCTCTCTCATGACTTGCTTTCTCAACATATCGGCTTCCTGGCACAATCTGAGACTCCATGAGAATATTTTTTGGCATAGTATTTCAATAGTGCTGCTCCCAGGTATGGCTGAAAACCAGTGGGGAAATACTGGCCCCATTGAAGTCAATGGTGAGACTCTCATTGGCCAGGATTTCACCCCAGAGATGTAGACATGTCATAATGTTGTAGAATATTAAGGAAGTTTTGGTTTTGAGTTCAGATCTAAAGAGAAGAATTGTTAAAATTTAAAGAGTTCTTATTTTATCACAACCAGTTTGGCCAATCCCAGGCTTAAATCTTCAGTAAAACTGCTTAATAGTATCTCCTATCAATAGCCTCTCCCGTCTAAAGATTTCAAAGCACTTTACAACTATTAACACATTAAGATTTACATGATTCTGTCTGCCTGTGAGCCCAGTAGATGGTATCATCCGTATTTGATACATAAGAAAAAAGAGATATAGAGAGGTTAAGTGACTCATGAAAGGTCAGAAATTAGGACTGTGACAGAGCTGAAAACAGAACCAGATCTCCTAACAGCTAGCACTAGGCTTTAACCACTAGCGAATCCTTCCTGTTTCACTCTTACATGAATATGAAGCCCAAAATAGCAGGCGATGTTTCTCACCACCGGGAGTTTGCCTTGTTGATATAACAATTTTGTAGAGCCCAGCGCTGTGTTAACTAAGTTCTCCTATACTACGGTGATGAGTGCTGTATGAGACTATAGAGAATAGAATAGAACTTTTTCAGATATCTGCCACTGGGCTGTGGCAGGGGCTGACATTTGTTTCCCTTGTCCCAACTCTGGTTTACCCTAATTCTAACCCCTTCCTCCATGCTGACCCTGGCCCGCACGGGCAAGCTCTTTGTACGTTCAGGGAGGAGAGGTAAAGTGCTGCAGAGTGAAGGAGGGAGGTCCAGGCCTGGGGCCTCCCTCCAGGTGTGAATATGAGGGATTATGATCTGAGCCAATGTCGTTATTTTTGAACAAGACCACAACCTATCCTTACACCAGAGCTACTCTCACTGCAAAGATATTAAGTAAAACTTGGCTTAAGTGACCACCAAAGGAAGAAATAAAGATAAGTTGCTTAATGAAGATGGTGGAGCAGAATTGTATTTAGTGGGCCAGTTTCTGCTCTGACACAAACTTAACTCTATTGACTTTGCACAGAAGAATCAGGCCTCATATGTATGAGGGTGCTTTGGGTGGTCTTTGAAGAGAAAAGGATTGGTAATAAAGCCTATCTCTTTTCTGTATCTTTAAAGATGGGCTCAGGCAGCTAAGCTTTGTTTTTTGGTAAAACCTCCCACATGGTGTTTTGCTGTTCCAGTGACAGAACTTAAAACCAAACCTGGTTTGGATTTTGGATCCACAGCTTAAAGTGATATTAAGTATTTTATACTTTCCCACTTTACCTGCTGACTTGTGATTTTATTAAGCTAACTGAATAATAGCCTTTTCCCTTTTCAATTATTCTTATTCTGTCCAAGTACTATGAAAGGAATAAAAACGTGCAAACCCCAGAGTCAACATTACAAATCTACATAATGTTTAGGAGCATGCACTAAACCAACATGCCAAAGTACACATACAGTAGGAGCCGGGAGTAAACCAGCCCTTGAAGTGCCAAAATATACACAGGATCATGCAGTTAGTAAGCCACTCATCATTGCCAACATACATATTGGAGCATGCTGGAAACTAACCCTAGCATTAGCACCAGTTCTGTTTTGCTGTTGGTTTCCTCCATGCTTTTGTAGCAAAAAATGCACATAAGACCATGTAGTATCCTAACATAGCAACACTACATACACATTCTACTGATACAGGCACCTATAACCTTTATAACCTTCCAAAAGTTCAGATGCTTATCCAGATTATGCCAATCAATGAAAATGAAAGGGGGCAAATTCAAAATTGATAAATACGTTTGCAGATATTTTTACAGACAACATATGGTGTCATTGTGGCAAAGAATTAGCAAGATTCAATGAGAGATTAGACATTTATCTGAGTGACAAGAATATCCAGAATTATAATAGTTAATGATAACAAAAATGTTGAAAGATAAAATCTAATGTTTCAGGGCTTAAATCAATTTCTAACTATACAGGATTAGGATGAGACCTTCATAAGGGACAGATAGTACCACATCTATCTACTGGGGCTACTTGCATCTTGCTGTAAAGCAACTGTGTTAAGAGTACATTGAGTTCAGTGGGACAACTTGCAAATTAAGGCACTATACAACATGGGTAAGTTTATCTGAATCAGACCCAATAAGGACAGTCCCAGTTCATTTATTGTTGCATGGACCCAAAACCTCCAGAAAGTGACACAAATCTGTCTCATGCATGTTGGACTGGCTGAAAGATATGTATTGGCAGACTGCTTACTATAGATTGTGCACCAGTAGAGATACATGTTTTTTCTTACTTTAAAAAATACATGGGCCATATTGAAATATGACCACGGCAGTCAAGCTTCCGGCAGGAGTACTGTAAGGGGATAACTAGTTTGTAGGTCAAAAGCTTCTCACTTTAAATTAAACTCATTTTAGTGACACTGAAGTACAAGTATATATGTATCCTAGTGCGCCTTTTGGAAGACAGTAGTATCCTGACCTAGCTATATTGCTGCTAGCTTCTCAAAAGCGTATCATATTGCATAGGCCAGTGATCAGATTTGAGCCCGAAATATAATAAGTATACAGTTAAGTAGATTTGGTTTTGCTCCAAAAAATGTTATTTTGACCTACCGGTTAGATTTTGCCTTATCTTTAAAAATGGCATAAAAATGGAAGGACATGTCTATTTTTTTTTTTTTTTTTTGTAACAGTCCCACTAGTTGAGAAGTGGCTTTCCACTGCTAAAGATATAGCATCTTACTCAAAGAGCAAAGGTCCAAGGGGAAGAAGAAAGAGGAAAGACTACTGATCACTTTTGTCTGATCGCACTGAACTTCCTGACTTTCCCTTTTGTTTTAAGAATCACTTCTCAATTGACAAACCACCACCTTATCCACAACACAAAATCCCTTACTCAAAACAAAACCAACATTCAGAAAACTGGAGGAATTGGCTTTCCTCACAGGCACAAACTCTATTAAAATTAAAAGACTCCAAGGCCTGATTCTCTTTTACATTTCCCGTATGAGAATAAGCTATATCAATATAAGCACTTTTGTATTTCAGTTACTAAATCCACACTAGAGGATTGTATTACTTTGATTATACTGATATAGTTACAGCAGTACAACTTTTGTGTGTGTAGATAAGATGTCAGGCCCCTTTACAGCACTCTGGCAGGCCTCAAATAAATGGGCCTTAAAAAGAATGTCATTTTCATTTCCGTCCATTTTAAATCCCTTTTACATTGCCAGAGCAGTATAAAAGGGCCTTAGTGCACATCAGAATCAGACCCTCTAATCTCTGAGCACTTCAGCAAAGAATTGCTGTTCTGTAGAAGCCATTTTTAAATAAACCTCAACACGTTCTTAGTTGATGCGACAGCCCTACCACGAGTTGCTAATTTGAAGATGTGTATGTAAGCGGGGGCCCAGGAGTCCCGGGTTCCAGACAGACACAGGGTGGGTCCATTGAGAAGTAATGCATTCTAGCCATGAGCTGGGGCAGTGCGGGCACCGACCTCATCGGTGTCATTGCTCACATGCTCTGTGCTGGCTAGTCAACTTTCCAAAGCAGAGAACTTGTGCTTTAGTAACAGATATACTGTAGGTTAAAAAGAAAATTGGTCGAGTCTCAAGACTTTTTAAGCTGTTGGTGAACCATTTTAGCTAATCCCAGGCCCTCATCTGTGGCTGTTTCTCCATGGAGCAAATGAAAAAAAAAACCACAGGTTAACAGTGTAAGAAATAAAAAATAAGGGCGAGTAGGCTCAAAAACCCAGACCTACACTAATCTCTGCCATGTGAGCAATCTAATTTTGGCTTCGTGTATCTTGCTTCCCAGGCTCACAAAGGCAAACAATATTGAAGAGGTTTAGTCTCAGCTCTAGGGTAGAAAAATGGGGGGGCGGGGAGAATCTTACTTAAATTGGGCCCTGTTGACCAAGATATAGGCGTGAATTGGATTCCTGGGAAGAACCTTGTCCTGATCTCCTGGGAGGAATAGAATCATGGAAATGTAGGGCTGAAAGGGACCTCAAGCAGTCATCAAGTCCAGCTGTCTGTGCTGAGGTAGGACCAAGTAAATCTAAACCATCCCTGGAAGGTGTTTGTAGAACCTGCTCTTAAAAAACTCCAGTGACAGGGATTCCACAACCTCCCTTGGAAGCCTGTTCCTGTAATTAACTGTACTTATAATTAGAAAGCTTTTCCTAATATCTAATCTAAATCTCCCTTGCTGCATATTAAACTCATTACTTCTTGTCCTATCTTCAGTGGACATGGAGAACAATTGATCATACTCCTCCTTATTACAGGCCTTAACATATTTGAAGTCTGTTATCAGGTCCCCCCTCAGTCTTCTTTTCTCAAGAGTAAACATGCCCAGTTTATTTAAACTTTCTTAATAGTTTTCTAAATTTTGTATCATTTTTGTTGCTCTTCTCTGGACTCTTTACAATTTGCCCACATCTTTCCTAAAATGTGAAACCCAGAATTGGACACAGTACTCCAGCTGAGGCCAGATGTGAAGCAGCCCAGCCCATGGGAGGAATAATAATGTTTCTGCTATCTCATAGCAGATACCCATGAATATAGTTCATGCTGTCCCATACCAGATATGGATGGGAGAAATTGCAGCCTTTAAAACCACTGAAACCCAAATGTAAATCACATTAACGCAATATGGGTCTCTTTCTCTTCCTAGTAGTCTGTCCACATACACTGGAATATGTCTGCTGCTTCCTCAAAGCTAATGAACTTGGTCCGTTAGCTGTAAGCAGGAGAAGTTCATACTTTTAAATCTACAGGTCCCAGGTTGAATCCCTGCAGGCAACCCAACCAGGGGCAGCATTACATCAGTAACTTGCTTGACTGCAGGCTAATCTTCGGAGTTGGACAACAACTGTCTTCTTCTGGTGGCAAAAACTATCAGATTTTGTCACTGGAGAAAGAAGAATCAGGACTACAAATAGCAACAGGGGAACAAGCACAAGAATGAGAATAATGCAATATTATGCAATGAACTGATCTAAAACACTGGAAGCAATTTAGCGGTAACATGAAACCAGCATTCTCTGGAAGATTTTTCTCTACCAGGACTTTGATTAATATAATTTTGGAAGATGTTCCTTTTATAAAGTTCAAAACATATGAAAAAAAGTATAAAATTGACAAAGAGGACTGATTTTATTTCCAGGAGATTCCATTTAAAATCTTACATGTTCCATTTTATTGTTTTAACTTGAATAAAAAAGGGAATTTGAACCTATGGAATTATAATTGCACTGCAAAAAAAATATTTGGAAGCCTGTTTCCATAATGTATTAAACTTGTTTAGAAACTTCAAAACTGAATGTTGTACATTCAAAACTGCCCAAAGATAAATTAAGATTTTTCTTATTTCCACTTTATCTCTGGCCAGAACAATCCCTTCAGACTCACAAGTCATTTACAGGGATTTCTGGAATTAGTAGAAGTTATACAGGCAACATTATTTCATCTTCACATACAATCATTTAAAAACACAGAGTAATTATGCTTGAACCACTTTCTTTTTTCCATTCAAAACATTTTACATAGCTCTCTGAGTTTCCAAGGTTAAAGACAAACTAGTAAGGGCATTTTGAATATGCAGCAAGCAATATAATCAGTCAGGCACCTATGCACATGTCATTGTAGGATCAGGGCCTAAAACTAGTGGAGCATTTCAGTATTCAGATAGCATAGTAATGGATATGGTATAAGAATGTAGAGAGAGTGAGATTTCAATATCTGTCAATTCTTTATCCTCACATGCTGTACATTCATAGAATACTGATTTCAATCGGAAATGAACTGGGAACTGAACCTTTCCAAAATAATGAACATTTTTTGGATAGGTGGGTTCAAGTGCTTTAAGGACATCATCTAAAGCCCACTGAAATCAATGGAGAGATTCCCAACATGAATAGGGTTGCCAGGTATCTGGTTTTCGGCCGGCATGGCCGGTCAAAAAGGGACCCTGGCGGCTCCGGTCAGCAGAGCTGACTGGGCCATTAAAAGTCCAGTCGGCGGCGCAAAGGGGCTAAGGCAGGCTCCCTGCTTGGTATGGCTCCAACCGGCTCCCGGAAGCAGCGGCATGTCCCCACTCTGGTTCCTACATGTAGCGGTAGCCAGGGGGCTCCACACGCTGCCCCCGCTGCAAGCGCAGGCTCTGCAGCTCCCATTGGCCAGGAAACGCGGCCAATGGAAGCTGCAGGGGTGGCACCTGTGGATGGGGAAGTGTGCAGAGCCACCTGGCCATGCCTCCATGTAGGAGCCAGAAGGGAAACATGCCGCTGCTTTGGGGAGCTGCTTGAGGTAAGCACCACCCAGAGCCTGCACCTCTGAACCCCTCCCGTGGCCCAACCCGCTGCACCAGCTCTGATCCCCCTCCCACCCCAAATCCCTCATCCCCAGCCCCACTCCAAAGCCCGCACCCTCATCTGGAGGCCTCACACGCCCCCGCACCCCAACCCCCTGTCCCAGTCTGGAGCCCCCTCCCGCACCCTGAACCCCTCATTTCTGGCCCCACCCCAGAACCCGCACCCCCAGCTCAGAGCCTGTATCCTCTCCCACACCTCAACCCCCTGCCTCAGCCTGGAGCACCCTCTGCTCCCCAGCCCCTCAGCTCCACCCCCCAGCCCAGAGCCCCTTCCTGCACCCCATGCCCCTTAGCCCTGGCCCCATCATAGAGCCCACCCCACAGATGGAGTCCTCACCCCCTCTCGCATCCCAACCCACTGCCTCAGCCCGGAGCCCCCTCCCACACCCTGAACCCCTCATTTCTGGACCCACCCAGAGCCCGCATCCCCAGCTGGAGCCATCACCCCTTCCCACACCCCAACCCCCTGAGCCAGCCTGGTGAAAATGAGCGAGTGAGAGAGGGTGGGGAGAGCGAACAACAGAGGGAGGGGGAATGGAGTGAGTGGGGACAGGTCCTCCAAGAAGGGCTGGGGCAGGCGTGGGGCCTCAGAGGAGGGGCATGACAGGGGGCAGGGCAAGGGTGTTTGGTTTTGTGAGAGTAGAAAGTTGGCAACCCTAGCTTTGCATCAACCCTAAATCTCTATTTTTCCATAATAATTTGCTAGTAGATTTTTGCATGTGTGTTTGTATTATAGGGTATTTAAAAGCCAGTATTAATGTCATTGTTTCCATTGTCCAGCAATTTCATAATGCTATGTAGCCACTCCACCCATAACTCCCATTGAAGTCCGTGGGACTTAAGCACATGCTTTCCTGGACTGTGACCTTGATTAGGAGCAAATTGCCTTGTTTGTCTGGAGGCCCTATAGGAAATAACTCTATCACATGTCAATATAAAGAGAATAAAAACCTTTAGTGTGAGTCATATGTACATACAGGTTTTTTTCTTTACAGGTAGTGATATTCACGGGGCCATAGCATGGGGGCCAAAACCTACTCTCTTTGCCCATGAGAGCAGTCCCAGTAATGCCCAAGGAAATAATAACAGCGCATTAACTTAACACAATGCAGAGCTAACATCATATCAAAGATGATTGCTCTAAAGAGCTATAATTTTATTCTGATCACTGCCATTAAGACAGGCAAACTGGATTTCAATGTGCTCATCAAGGGGATGCTCTAATTATTAGACCTATAACCTTTTAGCAGAAAGGAAGCTAATGCAACAGCTTTGATTTCTGAACAACTAAACCACATGATGGTCATTAGTCTGGGCAGGCCTGCAGTGTATGAAATGACTTCCTACCAACCCAGCAGTGAAGGGAAACCATGAAGAGCATAGGATAGATGGGGTCTGATCGCAGATGACAAAATGAAGCTCAGTCAATGTGATATACTTTCCTCTCAATGTGAATGTGTCACTCTTATTAACTTTACATGTGCACATCGAAAGAGGGAATATACTGAGTCCAGGCTGCGCTGCCCCAGCCGCACCTGGGTTTGGGCACCCTGGCTGCGGCAGGTCCAGGCCGCAGCACAGTTGGGGCCGGGGGGAGGGGCGCCCTGGCCGTAGAAAGCTGGGGGCCGGGTACTGAGCGGGTTTCCTGAGCGCCTGCTTACAGGGAACTTTTCCCCAGGCCCTTTTAAATCGCCCAGGCCCCCGGGCAATTGTCCCCTTCCCCCACCCTCAACCCTCATTGGTGGGCCTGCCTATGACCCTTTCTGAATCTAGCTCTTGGTGTCTGAAAAGTTGTAATGGAAATCTCATGAAACTAAGGGCTATTTCCATGTTAAACTTCAGCTTTGAGTGCCAATTGATTTTGGCTCTAAGGCTGTTCTAAAAAAGTCACAGCCATGAGTTTATAATTGGAAAGATATTTATTTCCCTACTCTCTTCATGCTCAAAAATAGCTGGACTCTGTGCTTTGACTTTCAAAAAAAATCGCCTTCACGGAGAGTATAAGCAGGAAAAAGTTTATCTCCAAAGGTGATAATTTCAGAACATTAAAAGTAACTGAAAACAGGGAGTTAGAGTGGAAACCATTAAGCAATCTCAATAATATAGAAAGAAAACAGAAATAAATGGGATAAAGAGTTAAGAAAGAAAACAAAAAAGGGGTAAAAGAGTAATAGATTAATAAAAGTTTTATGGGTTGCATCATTTCCCAACCATTGCTCTCTGTATCTTGTCTATATGTTCCCTATATAGGCCCCGATCCTGCAGACAGATAAGCAAGTATATAAATTTACCCTC
This sequence comes from Terrapene triunguis, assembly GCF_002925995.2. NCBI lineage: Eukaryota > Metazoa > Chordata > Testudines > Emydidae > Terrapene > Terrapene triunguis. The sequence continues at coordinate 54,614,893 of NW_020664393.1, forward strand.
ATGAGAAGTGCCATTGAATTCAATGGGATAATCATGTGAGTAAATTTACACATACACGCAATTGCATTTTTGGATCGTAAACTCTTTGTGAAGAGCGACTTTTCTTATGTTTATAAATTGTTGAGGTTAAGAACAGTAAGATTCAAAGGGAGATTGGACATTTCTAGGGATAACAAAAATAGCCAGAGTTATAACAGTTAATGCATTTTTGGAAGGAATAAAAACCTAATGCTTTAGGGCTTAATCCATTTTCTAACAGGGATTAGGATGAAACCTTAATGCAGGACAGATTATATTATCTTTGCCTACTGTGACATCCTTGCACTTTCCCCTGAAGCAACTGCTGTTGGAGAGAGGATGGAGGATTAGATGGACCTCAAAACTGATCCAGTATGGCAATTCTTATGTTACTTACTCACCTAGCATACTGCTGACCTGATTTTCAGTGGTGCTGAGCATCTTCAACCACCACCAAAGTCAGTGAGAATTGACATCTGAAAAATCAGGCCACACATAACTAACAAATTGCTATTACTAAGCAATACGTGACACCTAGCAGAGTTGGGCTTCTGAGGCATCTTTACTTTATCTGAATTGATTGCTCACACCTAGAATATATTCCAGTATGCTTAAAGTTTTCAGTTTTTGTTTAGGGCCAGATTGTGCTTGGCTGCTGTGTTGGTAAATAAGGAAAAGTGTGTGCACCAACAACCTTGCTCCATCCTGAAACCCCAGCATCTCTTACAGCTCCAGGCCCTTCTCACTCCCTGTACATCATGGAATGCTGGGTCTGCTCCTTCCCAACACCAGGGATCCACCACCTCCATGCTGGCCAATAGATGTGGTTGGAGCGTATGCACCATAATTAAGCCATAGCAAAGCTGGTGCCCCTCCCCCCCACATGTACACCTACATGCTAAGTGTGGTTTTGTACTTTCCTCAGGCACAACCTCTCCCAGAAATGCCCTTGGGCATGGTGAAGCTCCAGACATTTGCTGATATTCACATCTTCACTTCACGACAAACTGCATCATCTAATCAGAAACACCCAGGAGAGACAACCCCCCCTCTTTGCCCTTTGCCCTTAATTGAATTGGCTGTATTTGCCCTCAGTCAGGCACTTTATCTGATATGTGCTGAACAAAAACATATTTTTTAATGTAAAATCTAAAAAAAATGCATTTGGAGCTGGCTAAAAATCATCTCCACTTTTGCAATGTGCCTCCCACCCAGTTGCACAAAGAGTTCCTGCTCCTTTGAGTGGTGTGCTGCCACACAGCACATTTGTGTTTTGCAGCTGCACCTTGGTGGGAAAAATTGAACAGTGAAAATCAATATGACGTCAGCCAGAAGGCAGCTCTCTTCCTGATAATTTACAACATGGTATAGTCTCCCTCAACAATAAGTGTTGATTTTCCCTACCAGGGAATCCTAAATGGCTCAGATCGTTCTGTGTAAACTTCAGAATAATCAAATGTACAAAAGGTAGCACTGTATTTAGTTACAAAGCAGCATTTTTCTTCTCAATCTTAAAATCCCATCCTCGATGGGATGTTGAAGCTCTGACATCCTGTCACAAAAGTCACATGCCTCCCACATCCCCTCCCACACACACTCTTCTTTGCACCCACACATATACGTGACATGCACCGACATTCACATAAAATATCAGCACCACTACCACCCACCCCTTGTTTCCTCACTGAATGTCTACATTTTTAACATCTTTTACACCTTCGGAGCAGGACTCCATTCTGCAGAAGCTGAAAGGATTTTGATGTGGGAATTTAACATGAGTTCTCATCAGGATCTGACTACAATGCATGGCATGTAACTCATTTCCCCCAGTCAGCGACACAAAGGAAACATAAGCAAAACTAGCACAGCAGAAGAAGCTTTGTTTATGAACTGACATTGTGTAAACTTAATTGCCCTTTTATCTAAAGAAAATCTTTCTAACTTCATGTTTGTCTTTCTTTTGTCTCTTCTCCTATTTCATATTGTTGGCATGTCTTTTCCAGACAGACTTTATGCTGGCCTTTTAGGTTTTTAAAACTTTTAGGCCTGATCCAAAGCCCATAATAGTCAATGAGAGCCTTTCCACTGGCTTGGTTTGGATTAGACCCTTAATGAGGAAAGACCTGGATACACCCACACTGCACACCTTCCTTGAACTCTGTCCTAATGACTATCTGTACTCTTATTCACTTAGTCAGCATTTATAGGTTCCACATTATGCCTCTGGTCAGGGATTGATCAAGCACTTGCTGCAGTGACCTTGAGCATACAGAAATCACTTTACCTGGACATCTGCCTGTGCCTCCTGTCCTCTAAAGAACTGCTGAAGACAATCCATTGTCAATGTGTTTTTTGTTTTAATGGTTATCAACTATAAACCATGCTCCCTTTCTTTAAGAATTATGCTTTCCTTATTATTTCATTTGGATGGATATTGTATTGCATATGATTATTTTATGCAGGTTTCAGTGCTGCTCATCATTGTATTTTTAATAGGGTAGTACGCCAATCTGGGAAGAAGGTCACATGAGGGTCTCAAGCTTTGGCAGCCATCTTTGTTCTTGTGCTAGCAGACAGACTTTGTGGAATTATGATACAGGTTTTAGAAAACTACAGCCTTGAGTCTCCTTTCGCACTGTGCAGCCTCACTGACTTCAGTGGAGTTACTCAAAAGTTACACGGTTGCGAGAGCTGAATCAGACCCTATAATGGGTTGTCTGTCTCAGGGGAACAACCTGCCATATTGGTCACCCACAAAGGGCCTTTTTTGAATACTCTTGCACTCCAAGAGATTAAGCTTACTTGTGAATTGAGATGCTACTCAAGACGGGTAAATGCCTCAGAAATCTGGCCAAACGTTATTGCAGTCAACCTGCTAATCTTCCAACAATTCATCCGAATGCCAGACACATATTTATCTATTAGGAAGTTAGTTACTCTCTCTAACTATATTATTCACCCCTGAACAAGAACACTGTGCCACAGTCAGGGCCAGCTCCAGCTTTTTTGCCGCTCCAAGCAGCGAAGGGAAAAAAAAAAAAAGATAAAGCCGCGATCAGCAGCACTTTGGAGGCAGCTCTGCTGCGCCGCTTCATTCTTCAGTGGCAATTCGGCGGCCAGTCCTTCCCTCTGACAGGGACTGAGGGACCCACCGTCGAATTGCCGCCGAAGACCCGGACGTGCCGCCCTTTTCCATTGGCCGCCCCAAGCACCTGCTTCCTGCGCTGGTGCCTGGAGCCGGCCCTGGCCACAGTTTGAATACAGCTATGAGTGCCACATAACAGATGTGTTGTCAACAAGCAGTTAACTCACTGGTGCTCTTTAGCTGCCGTCTGCATATACTGGATTTTGTTGTTATATTAGTCAAGGTCCCAGGGTTAAGCAATTTGTGTCAATACCAAAGTAACATTTTTGGGGAGTGTTTTGGCATAATTTTTTATTGCCTGTACAGGATATTGTGGGTGATTACTATGTCTGGAGACATTTTTCAATTGCTGGCAACTATTAAACTGTATTATAGTATTTCCTTTGCTATCACAGTGAGCATCTTGATGACATCCTGTTCAGGAAATATGTAACTATGTCAGAGGATAAACTGCACACAATGCTATTCCACTTTGATTGAATGATTTTTTGCAGTGCTGATGCAAAGTTTGTTAAATACAGTATGTGCATGCCTTCCAGTAGCCAGCCTATCAAAGTGTACCAATGAACAAGAGAAGGGAGATGGGGGAGAAATATTATCCTTTATATATGCCAGATTAAGGTCTTTTCTTCCTCTGTCAATGGATCTCTCAACTGCAATAAGTTTCTACCTTAGGTGTAAACTGATTTCTGTCCCTCATCTGATTCTTCGAAAGCTAGCAGACAATGAAGGGTTTCCAGGGAGACCCAAAATTTTGTCATTTACATTCATCAGAGTCAATCATTACCCGGCCTATGTGCCCATCCAGGAGAGTAAAGGGATGTAAAGTGCCTTTCCTCTACAGGCTACCTGCATTTTGGGTCACAATGCTATGTAGCCACTCCACACATTCCCTGGCCCTGCCTGCCTACTCCACAGCTCCCTGCAGACAGCGAGGAGGTGTGGTTCTTCCTGCACAATAGGCTGGCCAGCACAGCTGAGCTAGTGCAGATGGGAAGTAAGTTGCACCAGGAAAAGGACTTCTACAGCTTACTTCCCTTATTGAGCAAGAGTGAAGCAGGGACTGAACTGTGACTTTCGGAATCACAGTTTGCTACCTGCTCTCAGGGCTGGCTCCAGGGTTTTGGCCGCTCCAAGCAGCCAAAAAAAAAAAAAAAAACCCCCGCCCGCGATCCGCGGCGGCAATTCGGCGGACGGTCCCTCGCTCCCGCCGGGAGTGAGGGACCGTCCGCCGAATTGCCGCCGAATAGCTGGACCTGCCTTCCCTCTCCGGAGTGGCCGCCCCAAGCACCAGCTTTCCAAGCTGGTGCCTGGAGTTGGCCCTGCCTGCTCTGCTCCTGAGGCAGTGCAATGCTGCACTGCCCCTTACTCAAGATAGCTTGCAAGGTGACAATCTAGCCCTGAGACATTTCCCTATGGAAATGGAGGGAAGGGGGTGTTATGGGTCCAGAACATTTCAACTTTTTGAAGAATTTAACAAGTACCATGAAACGCAAAATTTCTCCAATTTCTTTTATTGAACTATGCCCCCAAAAGCACCATTTTTATATATTGCCCTCATTTATTTCATTTCCTGCTAGATTTTTTATTTAAGCAAATATATTTTCCAATAATGTAGCAGTCAGTGGCATAGACTATCTGCATACTCTGTCTGTCAGCGGCATAGTGGTATTATTGACTTGCTTACAGTGCTCTTTCGAAGAAGGGCGAAGTGGCTCCTCTGTATCTCTGCTTCTTCCCCTTTGATTTGGTGAATTCTAGTTCATGGTGCAAGGCCTTATCACTCACTCATCTATTTAGGGTTTTTTTTTTTTTAAATCTTTATTTTGTTTATTTCTCTTTTCCTTCCCCTGATCAGTTGGCTGCCTTAAACCTGACGTGTTTTGATTAAGGAGAGGGATGCTCATGAGATATGATCTTTGTATGTTTTCTCATAATTATTATATAGCACTTAGACACAGGAGCTCTGTAAAGGCTTGATCCTGCATAATCTAAAGAGATGCTTACATGAATTATGGTTAATGCAGTAAACGAGCTACTACCCTTGTTTATGCTGCCATGTTGCTCCTTCGTCTTAAGTGACAACACCTGTCTGTTATAGGTGACGACCCAAGGCCAAATTCTCCTCTGGGTTTCATGGCTGCAACTCTCAATGCCTTCAGTGGGATTGCATTTGTGTACTGGAGAGGAGAATTTGTCTTCCAGATTCTAGTCCCGGCTGCTGATCTCTTCCTTGTAAGCACATGTAATTAAGGAACACTTTTTTATTTCTGAGGGATGTGGAAGACTCAGCTGGTATTAGCAAACACAGGAAATGTATCATAATTTACAACCTCCCCCTGCAAACACTAAGATAGTGCCCTGTAAAGCAGGGCACTTCAGGTGATGGCGTTCTGTGAAGGCAGACTGCAGGGTTTATGAAGATTTCTGTAAGTTATCAAACGAGTGAGCACGGTGTCGGTAATCGTACCAGAAAAGTTGCTGTGTTCTCCCATTTACAATCAACATGCTATATTAGAAGTCATTAGGCATTGATGTAGGTTATTCTCAAGCTCTTGTCTCACATGAACAATGTGCGTGAACATTTAATAAGAAGACTTGATTAAAGTGTCATAAAACACAACAAATCTGCCATAAAACAGAGGCAGGAGCAGCAGGGGGCAACGGAAGCAGTAACACAACAGGACGCTGTGAGAGTTAGCTCTCTGGTGGTGAGAACGAATCACTATTCAATAATTCCATCTTTCCGTGTGGATGGGGAGAATATGTTTGTTAGCAGGTTTTTCTTCAACATTTCAGCTGGAAACCAAGTTGTACAGGCAAACCAAAAACAAATAAAACAGCCTCTTTCAGAAACGCAATCCAGTTTCCACTAATTTAAACATTCCCTACCCTGCTCTTCCTTTCTAGACATGGAGTCTCCGACATCCGAGATATTTGAAAGCTATTTCTCTTGGGGTTTTGAGAGCTTTATTTTGCAGCCCTGAAATCTTCAGCAGCAAAACTGAAGCAGCCTTCCTGGTCAATATGTTTTTTCTGGTCATTGTTATCTTTATTCTGCTTTCTTACTCAGGCATTACAACTATCTTCGCCGGTGTTGTTGGTTCCCAATTTAAAGCTAGATTGTGCCATTTAGGCACTGGCATTTGAACTGGTTCAAAGCTGGACCACCCCAGCAGACGTTATACAACAGGAGGCATAATCCTTCCCTTAAGCTGTACAGTATGTGGGAGAAGTGTGCAACATCCACGTAAATAGTCTGTTTCTCCTTGGCCAACTACATGAACTGTTGTAGCATAGACTCACCTCCTCCTCCTCCTCACTCCTCTGTGCTGCATCAATGGCTGTGCTACCTGAGCTACCAGTGAAGTGTAGGTGAGTGGGGCACTGGAAAGGTGTCTCTGATACAAAGGCTCTGTACATACTCCTTGTTTGAAGTGGGGAAGAAGCACACTATAACAGTGGATGCCTGCAAACTCTGGGCAGTGGTGTGTGCTCGGGAGTTCCTCTAAAATAAAACCTGTTTGGTATCAGAATTTCTATGCAGCAAGGTCAGAGTGGGTAGCTGGACTATATTCATGCTTTCTCCATCCATCACAATAGCACAGGTGCTTTAATTTCACAATTTTTTTTTAATCCTTCCCTGTTACTCTTTACTAGAGCTAGGTAAAATATTTTGGTCAAAACTCTTTTTCACTGAAAAATGCACATCTGGGATCTCCAAAACATGTTGCAAATTTGTATAATTTTTGCTGAATTGGTTTGGGCAAAAATAACCCCAAAACCTTTTAATTTTTCACAATTTTTTAATGTTTCATTGTGACATTTTTGAAATGAACCATTTTGATTTTTCATTTGAAATGACCTTTCCATTCAAAATTTCCTTCAACTTTATTTTTAAAAAATGTAAAACATTTCAAAATGGTCCCAACTGAAATGAAATGGTTCCTTTTTGCCAAAAAGAAATGTTTCATTCGACCCCAAACAACTTTTTTTTCTAGAATTGCCAGTGAACTGAAAAGTCTATAGTTCACACAGCTCTACTTGTTGCATCTTTTTAACACACTAGGCAGTGCCTTCATTGTGCACACCTCCCTAGCTAGTATAACTAGCTCTGTGTGAATACTCCCAAGCCTGGCCTGAAACAGGTTTCCACATTTTTAACATTGGAACCAGTTCACGTGGGATGGCAGGCCTTGAAAGTTGAAAAGGTTCAGATTCACATTATCCAATTTTCTCATGTTCAAATCTTGTCAAACCAAGTAGTATGACCTAGTGAACAGGGCTCTCAGAGAGCTGGGTTCTATTTCTGGCTTTGCCACTGCACTGCTGTATGACCACGGGCAAGTCACCTTGCCTGGTTCCCCCTTCCACCTTGTGTCTGTCCTGTCTATTAGACTGTAAGGGCCTCAGGGCAGAGCCTGTCTCTTATAATGTGTTTGTATGGTGCTTAGAAAAATGGGCCCCAATCTCATCGGTGGCCTCTAGCAACTATAATAATACATAGACAATATTTGGGTTTGTGGATTAGATAACATTTTGTGATTTGCCCCATGTGACCAGATTCTGATCAGACTTGGAAGACTGTCTGAAAGCTATCCTCAAAGTTAGTGAATATCCAGAGGGAGAAAAAAAAATGCAAAAGTTTTAACTGGTTAGTCCATGAACCCAAAAACAGTTCTAACATATCACAGCTGGTCCAGGAATGCAGGCTGAACAAAACCCAAGGCTGCGTTTGTTTTGAATGGGTTCTATGTCTGCATCAATCCCTTTGCACAGATTTGGCTAAGACTGGCACATATATACCCATCAGCACTTTCAGCAACAAAAGGGGACATTGATCAATTAAAGGGTTCAATAATTCTGTGAGAAGACTGGGATGAAGGGCCAGATCCTGCAAAGTGCTACGCGCCCTCACCTGTAACAGGAGCTGATAGCAAGGAACAGAACCTCCCAGCATTGAACCCAAGATGCAGAGAAGAGTAGAGTGTAGCTCATGGATCTTGATTAAAACAAAGCTTATGTAAATGACACATTAAAGGGGCTACAGTACTTCACTTGGCAAGAAGAGAGCCAACCATCTGGACTGATGTGATTAGCAAGGTTCATTCTAATATTCTTTGACTAAAAAGCACATAGTCTGCTGGAAATAGATACACATGAGCAAATGGAAGATTTCTTTAAGCTATATTAATAGTGGAAGTTATGCCGGGTAATACCAATTCATTTGGGTAATGAGGTGTGCTAATTTTCAGACTCAGTCCAGTTTAGACACACAGCATGCATATGCCCTGTAATAGGAGTGTTTATTAATTATATTTAATTGTCATCGTTTTTCCTAATGATAGTTATGCTCACCCCCCGGTCATTTGGTTTCTGAAATGGCGATTAGTGAGAACAGGGAGCATGGCTGAATAGGCAGCTGGAACTAAGGAACCACAGGCTGTACAGGCAGACAAATCAGCCCTCAGCAAGCCAGCCATAAATATAGTCATCTGGGCCATCATGCTCCAGTGGCTGGGAAAGGGAAACTTGCCCAATCTGATCACTGTTCTCCAGTGGCAAGGGGGCCAGCTAGACAGGACAAACCGAGCAGTCTTTCATATGTGGGTGCCTGCAATCCCAGTACTTTTAATTATAATTTTCCAGTTAGCTGATCCACACATTTTTATGGGGTTAACTTGTGGTAACTTCTGGAACACCAGGGGTATTAGGTTTATATTCCCTACAGACTGCAGCCACTAGGGGGAGAACTGGTTGCATAAAACTCTCATACACATTTTTGAGCCAGTACCATAGCTTGTAGAGTAGTATTTAGTCACTAGAGGGCGACACACACCCTGGAGCAAGTCTGATGGGTGCTCCCATAAACATAGCCTATCACAATGTACAACATGTAATAATTGGGTAGCACTTTGCATCTTAAGAAGACTTTAAAAATAGTAAGGACCTTTGTCCTAAGAGGTGCTGAGCACAGAAATCCCGACTCCTGTGCAGGTCAGTGAAAGTTGAGGGTGATCAATAGTACTGGTCATAAAAAAAGACATCAACCTTTTTTGTCCAAAACATCAAAATATGATTTTTTTAACCAACTCCAATGCTCAGAGCTCACAAGGTCTTTTCAGCACTTTACAGGATGGAGCCCTAACTGATCAGCTTTCATCCAATCTCTGAAGTAGGTAAAGAAGTATTATTGGTCCTATTTTAGAGATGGGGAAACTGAGGCCCTGCATCCTCATCCATAACTGCCATTGACTACAGGGACTGAAGCATCAGGCATACAGTTAGCTTTAAAAAGCCCCAAAGAAAGTTTTAATAATACGTACATAAAAAAAACCAAATTGCAAATAAAAATAGAATAGAAAATAAAATTCCAAATCAGGCTCCTATGTCTGCAGATGCCAGGAGTCCCCTAGCAGTGGAACCAGTGTATTCCTGCCATGCAAGTGGGGACAAGGTTTTCAAGGGGGGCACACAGGGCAGGTTTGACTTCAGCTCCACAATGGCTCCTAGCAGGACAATACACAGTTGGCAAGTGAGGGCAGGGCTGAAAGATCTGCTAGTAGATGCATCCTCCTGGATTTCTCCTGCCCCACAAGAAGAGCATATAGGAGGGTGCTCAACAGCCTTTGGGGGCAGGGGAGAATTCTTGCCTCCTGTCCCAGAAAGAGCCTCCTGGCACCCACCCATCTAATTTGGCTGGGCTCCTGGTGCTCAACACCCAAACATCTAATCTTGCTCTCATCTGAGGAGCTTCCTTGTACTTTTTGGTTGAGTCAGGAGCACCTCTCAGATCCTTGAGATTGAACAGGGAAGAGAGGGGGTTGTTCTGGAAGCTCTCAATTGCATTCTTTCCCTTTCTGGTACTGGGCTAATTAAATTCTCTATGTATATAAATACAAATATAAGCAACCTAACTTTGTGCAGCATCCTATGAGACATCATTTCCTCAGACTCTATCTGGGGTTGGTACTCTAGACTTTTAAAAAATAATAATAATAATGAATTCTGAATCAAAAAGAAAAGAATCATTTTACCTATCATTACAAGTTACTGCTTTTACTCACAGTGCAAGGTTATCTACCAGACTAAAATCTCAATTTTGCTTTGCGAATGAGTGGGGGGTGAGGGAGAGGGAAAGCCTAATAAAAAAAGCTGTAGAAATGATCAGTTTCCTCTCATTCTGAATATGTAGAGTAGTTATCTTTAATAATGTTCAGTTTAAACAGAATTCAAAATGTTCCACATCAAGTCTCCTTCATTTATGAAACCACACCTAAATCCTCAAGTATTGTTTCCTTTTCTACTGTCTATAGGAAGTTCCTTGCAGATTGTGCACAACAAGAACAGAGAAGTTTTGTCTCTGTACATTGGTTTGGGGTAAGAATATTTAACTGCTTGCATATATTTGGGGGGGGGGGGCTCATCTAGTTATTTAATCAGTAGGACACTCAGCCTGAATTGCAGATTCCAGGTCCAGGAAGAAAAATCTAGTACAGTACCTTAACACAGTGGTTCTCAACCAGAGGTACGTGTACCCCTGGGGGTACGCAGAGGTCTTCCAGGGGGTACATCAATTCATCTAGACATTTGCCTAATTTTACAACAGGCTACATAAAAAGCAGTAGTGAAGTTAGTACAAATTCAAATTTCATACAGACAATAACTTGTTTATACTGCTCTATATACTATACACTGAAATGTAAGTACAATATCCATATTCCAATCAATTTATTTTATAATTATATGATATGAATGGGAAAGTAAGAAATTTTTCAGTAATAGTGGGCTGTGACATTTTTGTATTTTTATGTCTGATTTCGTAAGCAAGTAGTTTTTAAGTGAGGTGTAACTTGGGGTATGCAAGACAAATCAGACTCCTGAAAGGGGTATAGTGGTCTGGAAAGGTTGTGAGCCACTGCTTTAACATATACAATACCCTTCTTCTGATCTTCATAGAACAAAAATCCTTTAATTCTTCCTCAGACTGAAAATCCTCACACTTATTGCTCTTTTCAATTCTTCATGACTGCTTCGGTCCTATTGATTATTCTGTAGACACCAGTATTCTGCATCACCACTATCCTCCCTGTCACTCAGTCACTGTAATCTGGGAGTCATCTTGGATTGTTCCCTCTCCTTTGCCCCACGCACTCAGGCTTTGTCCAGATCTTGCCACATCTTTCTCAATAACATTTCTAAGACCCACTCTTTCATTCTATGAAAACGCTGGCCCAGGTTCTCCTCATCTCCCATTTTAATTAGCCCTCCTCCTTCTGTGTCTCTCTGTAACTCACACCAACCCTCTCCAGTCTATTTACCATTGAGCTACTAAGATCATCTTCCCTTTTTCATTATTGGATCTTCTTTGAAATCCTGCTCTGACTCCCTCCTTTTCAACCACAGAAATTCAAGCTTCTTAGCCTTTACCTTCAAGGTCTTTCACAGCTGTCCCTGTCTCTACTATTCTTACTGCATCACCTCCACCACCTCTACACTGCCAGTAGTACTGTAACCACTCTCGTTTACCACAAACATCTCCATGTTGTCTTCCATGCTGCCCTGTGCCTAGAATATCCTCTCTGAACTGATCTGTAGGCCATTCCTCTCTTGTCCTTAAAATCTCCTATAACCCACTTCTGCAGTGGTTGGCAGGCTGCTGGGCAGATTTGATGCAATTTTTTAAGATATAAAACGTACATAAAATGTGCAGCTATGTGAATATATATATTTTATATAAAATATGCAGATTTTGATTGTTTCCCTTTCCTCCAACTTTCATACGTTGCTTGCCTTTGGGGGGGAAACAGTATCTATGATCACCCTAACCACTCTGCTTGTATGTTGCATTTCACTCTCCTTTTGTCTGTTGCTTGTCTTTTTAAACGGTAAACTCTACAGGGCAGGGACTGTCTCTTAGGGTGTGTCTACACTGCAAATTAAGGTGTGATTGTAGCACAGGTAGGCAGGGGCGGCTCTAGCTTTTTTGCTGCCCCAAGCACGGCAGGCAGGCTGCCTTCGGCGGCATGCCTGCGGGAGGTCTGCTGGTCCCGCAGCTTCGGCGTACCTGCCACCGAATTGCTGCTGAATCCGCGGGACCGGCGGACCTCCCGCAGGCATGCCGCCGAAGGCTGCCTGACTGCTGCCCTCGCAGGGACCGGCAGGGCGCCCCCCGCGGCTTGCCGCCCCAGGCACGCACTTGGAGCGCTGGTGCCTGGAGCTGCCCCTGCAGGTAAGCATACCCATGCTAGCTTTAATCTAGCTAGTACAGGTAACCATGGTAGAGAAAAGCCAGAAGCAAGGGCTTTAGCACAGACTTGCCATCCCAGTTCAAGTCTGCCAGAGGCCCTGGGTACAACATTGGGTTACTGGCCCATTCTGAAGCCATGCCACCACGTCTTCACTGCTGCTGTTACTCATTCTAGCTAGATGGTAACTGTTGAGCCGTACCTCAATATAATAATACATGCTAATAGTAACCTATGAGCCCACTCTTTTCTGAACACTGGGAACTAGATCATGCATATAGCCAAAGCCTTATTTTGGGGGTGATGCAGAGATACACTACATCACATTGCACCATGCCACCAGGAGCTCTGGAAGGAATTGGGGAGCCCGGTTGCTGCTGCAGGCTTGGAGAAAGAGGGTATAAAGTCTGTTCCCTTGCCTTGCTAGCTGTGCTGACCAGTGCAGAGGGAACAGGGCTGTCAGGGATCAAGGCCTTCAGCAGAGCCAGTCTCTGGGCACCTAATGCACAGCTAGCCTGTAGAAGGCTGCCTGATTGGCTACACTGCCTGATGGGTGGGAAGAGTCAGCAGACTTAAGCCCAGCAGTAGCAACAGTTCAGTGGCTGCTCAAGGCATTTGCCCACAACTATGACAGCACCTGCTTGTTCCCAGTCTTTCCCTTGCTTTGCCTCACTCCAGGTACCCAGTTCCAAGCCTCGACTCTGATTCCTGACCCTGACCCTCAGCTCCAACTCCTGACTCTGGCTGTGACCCTTGGCTCTGACGTCTGGCCTCGGACTCTGGTTTTGACCCTGAGCTCTGATTCCTGGCTACTGATTTCCTGGCCTGACCATTAGGCTGACTCCTGCTTTGACCATTAGTCACAACTGCCCATGTCCTGGTCATGTGACAAAAGCAGTGGTTCTGCCCTGCCTCCTTTGCAAAGACTACCATTAGAGAACCCCGTTTTCCCAGACACATGTGGATTACCACAGCAGCTCTCACTTGTGAACCTTAACTATAATGTTCTCTCTTTCTTAGATGCATAGACTGCAGTATTTTCCTGTTCAGCTAACATTTAGAATTTAAAAGGGGGGGAGGGGGAAGGGGAGAAACAGGATTTTGGCAATTTAAATATACTCTCATCTTCTTTCTTCACTCTGCAGCATCCTGTTAATTGAAATTGCTGTAATTATTTGCCTTGCATTCAAATCCTATATACATTCCATTTCTTAGAACCCCTCACTGGAGTCTGAGTGCACGTGCCTTATCATATGCAATTGGGAAGCTGTCACATATCACTAGACAAAAGTGTGTCACGCAGGGAAGGCTTCAGATATACTGTGCTACCAGAAGCCTCCAGCTCTCTCCTAAAAGAGCAGCACCACATTTCAGGAAGTAACACATTACAGAATGATTCTCCCATTAAGATTTATGCCTAAAATAGAGGAGACACAAACCTCAGGCGTCAGTAGAGTTTTCATCAGCTGATTAAGCATGACAGATGAAGCCAGCTCCTGACCTTTCTGAGACTAGAGGAAAAAAAGAGAAATGGCCTTTCTTTCACCTCCTTATTCAATGGTACACTTCCTCAAACAAACAAAAAGACAGCTTTGCAGCTGAACAAGAGGCCATGCAGTTAGCTCTGAGCCCCTGAAGTCGTTCAATCAATGATACTATGTGATTTGCCTGTCCTTTGCTCTTGGGGTGGGCCGTCACTCCTAATGAAGCATAATAGCTGTCAATTTCAGTGAGATGAACCCCGGTATCCTTAGGCTTTCTGTTAATAAAACATTAACTTTCGGATGTCTACCTTATTACTTTAAACACACGCATACCAGACTGATTTTAAACATACACACCAAATACAGTACTCAATCTTTTCTAATACTAGGAACTCATTTACTTAGTGCAATCTAGAGCCTGAGATGTGTGCATAGCCTTCTTAATATCTTTTTCCGTGTTAAAGATTCTGCAAGGAAAATATTCCTTCACTGAAATCATATTTAGTACAAAATGTCCCACTGCTCTGAGCCCTCCTGAATGTGTGTGGTTTCTTTTGGCAAGTGTGAACAAGGGACAGAGGGGACTGTCTCCTTAGAGAAACACACAGGGAAAAAAAACAGGAGAAAAATCTTGCAAATATTTAATAACTTGATTTGATTTATCGCGCAATTTGAAAGGGTGGGATGGTGGTGCATTTGTGATATCAGAGGTAACTCAGCCACCAATCATTACAGAATTAGCCTTCACTGATTTGCATTGTACAGTCCTGTTATTTGAAGTATTGCAAAATAAGTCCCTGGGTTTAGGTTGGGGTTATGTTTAAAGAGGCAGCACTGCAATTAGAGAGAGCTGAATAATGGGGGAAAAAGTGTTTTTTAATCTATTTTATGGCCCTCATCACTGTAACGTGAGCATTTAAAAATAGAAATAACACTAACAATCTTTCTCTTCCCTTTTCTTCCAGTCCATCCTAGGAGCAATAGTTTGATTAATTTGAAGGGGTACGAGTGTGGGTGTGAATGTAGAAATTATTAAGGAAAAAATTAAATTGAAGAAATTAATTTGGCATTTAGTTCTGAAAATTGTTTGTTCCATGGTTATTCTTGTCTATTACGGGAGTGAGTTCCGTAATTTAAGTCCAGCTCCTGTGAAAGTTCAATCTCTTGCTCTTACAAACCTTCCCTTATTGGTCAACAGATGCATTGTTCTGGTGGAATAGAATTGTCAGGGGAGGCCATGTCACAAAGGGAAAGGTAATCTCTCAGGTAGCGAGCTCCAAACTCAGAGTATTTGAATATCAGTGAACGTAGAGAGAAACCTTGAACTGAACTTTGCGTTATGTGGGGAACCAAACTAGAGTGAAGTGTTAAGGTCACATGTTCGCAGTGACCTGTGATATTAAGCAGACTATGTAAGCAGGCACTAGGGTGACCAGACAGCAAGTATGAAAAATCGGGACAGGGGGTGGGAGGTAATAGGAGCCTATATAAGAAAAAGACCCAAAAATCAGGACTGTCCCTATAAAATTGGGACATCTGGTCACCCTACCAGGCACCTTTCTCTCCTTGCTTCCCAAGTATGTAAAGTCCAAGATTACCCCCTTCCTAGTGGGTTTTATTAACAACGAAACACACAATAAGCAAACATCAAATTCAGCTTAAACCTTCTCCCAGTCTTAACTGTTCCAGAGAACTATTCCCACTGCTTTTATATCCAGTGCCTGCTCCTCCCAGCCCAGTGTGAGGGAACTATTTACAAATTGGCAGTTGCCAGACACACAGTGGACAACCTGGCCCTGTGCAGCCAGCATGCCCCTTCCCCTTGGGGACAGGCCCATGCCACGTCACACAGCCCCCCCGTCCAACACGAACACCCACCCCCGACTCCCTATGGCCAGAGGCCCCCTAGACCCACTATGCCCAGCGCCTCCTCTCAGACCCCCTCCACAAATGCACAGCACCCTGCACAACACCACCCCTGCCCACAGCCCTACCACAACTGCCCAGCACCCCACACAAAACCCCCTCTCCCTAGTGCCCCAACACACACAGATCTTCCCCGCCCCCTCACAGCCCAGCACCCCCCCCAACCTCCTAGAGACCCACTCCCCCATATCCTGCCTCCCGGTTGCACTCACCGGCCCTGCTGGGAGGTAACTGTGTCTACCAGGCTGAGCTGGCAGCACAGCCAGGGCTGGTCCCGGGGCGGGGAATCGCTCCGGCCCCCAGGGAGTGTTGCAATCAGCGAAGCCAGGGCCTGTCCCTGCTGGGCTCCCTCAGGATCCTCTTGCCTGGAGGGGCCCAGCCAAGCCCCCCCCCCCCCCCCCCCCCCACAGTCTCCCTCACCCCCAACTGGCCAAGACTGGCCAGGCTTCTGCACCAGTCCCAGGCGGCTCAGCTCCAGGGAGACAGGTGGGGCCCCACAGGTGGTGGGAAGCAGAGACTGCCCAGAGCCACAGGTGCACAGGGGTCTGGCTAGGGGGCAAAGAGGAGCCGGCAGGTGGGGCCAGGGGGCGGAGAGGAGCCCTTGGCTGGCCAGTGGGCAAGCCGAGAGGAGCAAGTGGGGGAGCGGGGGTGGAAGCCAACTGTCTGATGGGGTCTCAGGGCACAGTGCAAGCCGAGCAAGCCAGGGCCCTTTCTGAGCATGGGTCTGGCTCCATGGTGCCACTGGCACCATTATAAATGGCTGGATCAGGGGTTGTAGATATAGCACAAATGGACCTAAAGAGCAACAGTTTTAAATATTGTTCTGATGAGTGGTAGAGTATGTTGAGCCAGCACACCTGCCTCTAGTGTTTGCGTTTTCTTGACTTACTAAGACTTCAGAGAGATGAATGGTACATTTCATTGGATTAAATGTAAAAAATACATAGTTGGCCGTACATGATACAGATATTTGGCTGAATATATTAATTATATAAAACACAAGGGTGTCTGTGGTTTCCTTGGTTTCAGGTGTTCTGGTTTTTCTCCCCACTGACCATTTTGACATTTCCTCACGCTTTCTCCAGGTTAAATATTACACTGTAGTCTAACTACCATATTTAGAATCAATGATCAGTGAACTGGCAGAGTTTTTTGTCATTTAGCTAAACCACTCTTTGTGTTTAAAAAAGATGACATTATTGACCAACCTATTTCTTGTAAGAAATCAAATTTCTTTCTGTTTTTCCCTTGCACTTGTTGTATTCAGCACAATCCGTTTCCTAATCACTGTTGTCATTTATCTCTTTGTTTTACCTTGTCACCTACTTAATTCCACTGGAGGCATTTCTAACATCTCTGTCTAATAATCTCCGCTAACAATGCAGAACACTATTAGCATAATAAGCATTTCCCATCTGCACAAATAAGACTCCTTCTCATCAGTCTGAAAACTAACTGCTGTACATAAAAATAGCTGGAAATCATTAGAATTAAAAAGAGCACATTCCACTGCAAACAGGTTTCTTGGGGAACTTTTCATTTCTCCAGTTAACGTTAGAAATTGTGGGTGTGATCCAAAGCCCACTAATGTCAGAGGGGTCTTCCCACAGCATATCACTGTGGTTTGGATTAGATCTTTACTCTATGTGGAAATAATAAAGTTGTGCTATATGTACAGAAGGAGATATTATGTTTCTCTGTTCTAAGTAGTTACCTTAAGAACCCATTCTTTGAAAGTAGCATATTTGCTTATGCAAAAATTATTCAGACAATAGTGCACCTACATTTGGATGTATAATTACAATAACTACTCACACATAGGTGAGAACACAGGTTCCTAAAAACATTACTGGGCATTTATTTGTGCTGTTATACCAGTTGTGTCTGTAAAAGGGAGGTGACCACTGGACATGTGCCCCATTTTTGTGCATCTATTTTTAACAAGTTTGACCCACAAATATGTAAAGGTATGGGCATAGCAAGTCTTCAGTAGCAGTGTCTCCCTCTCTTTGTCTCAAAACATGTATTCTCCCAGTTGCTAGTTTGTTATAACACCTGGTTTTGATAGAAAAAATGATGCTTTGATGATGTGAAGTTGCACTTTTTCTGTAAATGGCATAACAGCAAAATGAAATCCTCTGATACGTATGCAGGATTTCACTACATATTGCTTATTCCTTTGTTTTCTATGAACTGCACTTTTAATCCTCTAAGGACTTTGCTGTCTGTAGAGTTAGGAAGCAATTTTGTGTCCTCCTCAGTTCACTGTTCTAAAGGACACACACACACATACATACACGACTCTCATGGAGACTTTACTTTGGTTCCTTTTTGTGGTGTTGTTCTCTTAATCAAAACCAAAGGTCATTCTGGTGGAAAGTATCTATTTGTTCCATATGGCACCATGTAAATCTTCATCCAAACTGTTTTTCTAGAACACTTTCATTGCTTTACCAAGTAGTTAACACGGTAACACCTCATGTCTTGAGAAAATCCCAGAATGTAGCATTACATTCTGTTCACACTACAGTCTTATGTTCCTCTCCATGTAAGAATACATAGAATGAGAAAGAGTAGCTGAAAGTGCTGGTAATGGAAAATACCACATGCTCCCTTTGACCTGGCAGGGCTAGTGACATTGCAGAAGGAGGTGGTATTCTGGCTTCCTGATTGCATGCTGAACAGTGATTCTCAGGAAAAAAATTGTGTGCCTCAATGCCCAGAAGAGGAACCCTTCAGCTTAGGCACTCCCCAACAATGATAGCACAGAAGCAATCTCATTCTGTCATAACCAGAGGACATGGGTGTATTGTGTGACCCTGTTTCTGGGGATCATGGAGCAGGAGTTCACCTTTAAAAATGCTAGAAAGTGAAGACCTTATTTTGCAGTGATTTTTTTGGAGGAGCAGATTTCCTTTTCGAACTACATATACCACGAATGCAGGAAAACCTGGAAAAAAAACTAAATTTCCAATGCATTTTTAATGATCTATAGAGTCCCAAAGACTGCTGGATATGTATTTGTGGTCTGCCACTAATGTTTCAGGGATCAGGCTGTGGTTAAGTATTTCTCTGCCAGGACCCTGGGATACCCTTGCCATAGAACAGGGGTGTTACTTAGCTGAGGAGACACTGTAATTCATCTCATCTTGAGAATAGTCACTACATAGGATTTGGCAGGCTACTAAGGCACTGGAAGACCATATTGTTGCTAAACTGGAGATTTAGGTCATATTTTCAGATTGAAAGAAAAAGTCTTGATTGAAGAGACTCTTCAAATAGTGAGTGGAAAACACAAGGATTAAATCAGGAATTGGATAATGCTAAGCAGCTTTCAACTGCCTTAATTAGAGATAATGTTGCTCTTAATCATAAAACTGAATTTATGGAAAATCAATTAAAAAGTAAAAATTGGAGATTACTTGGAGTAAAAGAAAATTTTGTGTCGATAGCATTGTCAAGGTACGGGAACTAAAATAAATTTCTTTCATGGTTGTGTCTGATCCATCTTAACATAGAATAAGTGCACCTTATACCTAGCAAAATAACCACCATATATAGCACTTAATGAGGATTAATAAGAGATTATGAATCTAGATCAGCAACTGCCAATTTCCATAGCTGCCATCACCAAACCTAAATTCAAACAGAAAGACTGAAATTGCTTCACACAGCGTATGTCTCAATAGATGCAGAAGCACCATTGTTTTTCCACTGAAAAAACAAACGATTGAGATGGAATTAAATACTGGACTGTCCCCATCCTTCAGATTATGATCAGGCTAAAACATTCCTTGATTCAAATTTACCTGCTTCTCAAGTTATTGAAGAACAATTTGTGGTTTCTACAGAAGATATTATAAAGGAGTGTACACATGTACACATACACACGCGTGCACACACAGTGAAATTTTGCTCACCTTCCTCAAACCAGTAGTCTTACATGCTGAAGCTAGTGAAACTACTTGCTTGAGAAAGACAAAGAGAATGTGGGTCACTCTGTGTGTGTGCATGCACACGCATGCATACATACTGAATATCTACAATTGCTTTCCTTTTCAACAGCTGAATTATGAAGAAACTGAGTCAAATCCTGACTGATGTACTTACACAAATTAGACTCCCAGATTTCTACAGATGAGACTAGTGTGAATAAGGCAAACAGGATTTGTCCCCATGTTTCAGACAGCTGATGGCATTGCTAAAGACAATATTATCGCTCTCTCTGTTGTCTCTTCTATATGCCCATATGATGCAATTAACAAGGTTTATTTAGACTGACTGGTGTGATTTTTCTCTATCCCTAGTCAACAAATGCTTATGCTGCAGACTGTACCTGTCATTTTCCCCTGTTTTTAGTTTTTGTTTTTCTACACTATCCAATGCGGCAGCACTGAATTTTACATAAGCAGAACTTGCAACTGTGTAAATTGTTGGAAATAAAATAATATACCTGAGTGAAATCTATTATGGTCATATTATTTATGGACATAAACAGGGGTTTCCCATGACCATACATATGTGAACTAGTCAATGGTTAGGGTTTAACATTTAATATATGGGAATCCCAGAGCTAAGCATTTAAACCAATAAGGATAGAATCTTTCCATGTTTTATATGTAGAACAATCATCAATGCCAAGATCAAACTTTAAATAGCAAGATGTACCACCTCCAACAGATGACCCAAGGACCTATAAAAAGATCCACAAAGTAAATTGGAAGACATGGTGAATCCACAGTCTGAAGGCAGAATTTAGCACATTAGCCAGTGATTTCTGTTTCAGTATTACCTGTAGTATCATTTGTCAAGGTGTGTGAAGTGTCCATTAGGATTTTAATACTGTATATATTTGAAAAAAAGAGAACGTTTGTCCTGTGGATATAGAAGAACTCCCATTTACATTTATCCAAATGGAACATGGCAATATTGGGCTTTGGGTCAAGCCCTCAGAATGTATTTGGATACACAGCATATGTAAGAAAGTTTGCTGTTTATGTAAGTGGTGCAAGGCAGAGAGCATGACCTGATTATGGATTATGAGACTGTCAGGAAATCAGAAGTTTCAATAAGAGGGATTCTACTTCACATGCCATTCCTACTCACGAACAAGTGTAATCATTTATATTTTCCCTACCCATCTCCACCTCTTCCACTACCTGTCAGATAAAAAAGTCTCACAGATGGGTTGTGGGGAGATATTTAGGACCCTCTTGTAACCCCACAAATAACTCTGAGTTCACTTCTGAATTTGTAATAAGCTTGAATTAGGTTTCAAAACTTTTGCAAAGTCCACATTTTATGAATTACTAAAAAAAATCTAGTTTCAGATTTCCTTATTTTAATTAACTGATTCACAGATATTATTTTAATTAACTAAGCTATTCAAAATTAAATTAGCTAGATATGGGCGCTCTCTTGTCTGCTGAGTTCAGTTTGGCTGAACTATCGGCCCAAATGCTCAGTGATGAAGAGGATCTGTGCGTTCTTTTGTCTTACAGGATCAGGTCTCAAGACACTGAATGGGGGTTTAACTGACCAATTTCCAGTGACTTTAACCCTGTGAAAAGCCTGGGAAATTTGCCCATATGAATTCCCCTACTAACTAAGGCCTGAATGCACAATCTAGAATTAGGCACCTAAGACTCTGGTCCAGGTGCCTAAGTCCCAGTTTCAGGACGACATAAATGCACAAAACTCCTGCTGAAACCCTGTAGGCTCCTAAACTCACTCAGTTTTAGCAGTAAAAGTTCCATAGGAGTCTATGCTTCTGAGCATGCACACAAGTGCTTCCCTGTAGGGAAGCAGCAATCTCCCACCTATGCCCCAGAATGATCCACAGCCCAGGGGAATAGAGGTGTTTGGCCATCTAATTCGTCTGAGGGGTCTGATCCAGTAGCCACAGTGGAATAATCAGAGTGTGAGTGTGAGTGTGAGTGTGTGTGTGTGAGAAAGAAAGAATATGATTCTGTACTCCGGTGTTTAGGGCACCTACCTGTGAGGTGGGAGATCCTAGCTCCAGTCCCCCTGCTCCAATCACTCTTTCATTAGTATCCATAGTGGAACAGCTTCCACAGGAGAGACTGAGGGAGCCCACATCAGACTATCCCAAAGCTCAGTGGCTAGGCCATTCTCTTGAGAGGTGGGAGACCCCTGTTCAGATCTTTTCTTCCCCCTCTGGCAGAGAGCGGGGGATTGAGCCTGGGTCTCCCTCATCCCAGCAAGTTCTGTGCTAAAAGTTATAAGGTGGGCGTCAGCTCCTCCTCCAGCAGGCTTTTGAACGGGACCCGATCTGTGAGGTGGCCTTTGAACGCACCTACCAGATCGGGCCCTGCATGACTTAGGCAGCCGAATGCCTATCTTTCCTGGTTTGTGAATCCTTCTGGGGCTCTACATGGGGAGATAAACATCCAGATGCCTAGAGGGAGACACCAGTGTGCATGCCCAAAGGCAAAAACATAGGCCTAGAGAATTTTTACTTGGAATATTGAGGTGCCAAGGGTTCCGCAGGAGTTTTGTGGACAGCTGTGGAACCAAACCTGAGACTTAGAAGCCTATGCTCCTTCATGGATCTGGGCTTATGTTCATCCATTAAAGCCAACGGGGGGATTAGCATTGATTTCAGTAGGTCCAGGATCAAGCTGTAATTTCCTATTTAGGATGTGTAACTTGCCCATCTGACAAGAGGAACAGATGCAAACGCTAAGGAGCTGACCTCACAAATTGATCGAGCTCTATTAACAACCTAAGTGTAAAATACTGAGAATGTTCCAAAAATTCAGGAGTTCATAGTACTGCCATTTAGCCTTAAATAGGCAAGTCCAACTTACTGTATATCCTTCCCCTGACAAGTTTACTTCTACATTACTCATTGCATTACCCGAAAGCACAGCTAACACACAATATCATAACAGTATGTGTTTGAGCCTACTTCACAGCAATTCAGAAGTGCCATTTTTCTTGCCATTGAAGAGGCAGACTCTCTACGTGCTCTTTTCAGTTTTCTGTAAATTCTCCTCAGTCGTAGCCTATGGCCAACAGAGGGACAGCCAAAATAATGATGATGTCTATACTGTAGCCGGGAGAAGTGATTCTCAGTGCGGGTAGACAGACTCCCCACTCCTAGCTGGAGTGCAGAAATACCCAGTCAGCCCATGAAAGATGTCAGCTTTGTCACTTCAGGGCCGTGTCAGATCAACACAAAATCCTTGGAACATCCAGGCAGAATCTGGGTGTTGCATTCATAGGGAATCTCTACATTTGGGAACGAGGGGCACGGGGCTAAACAGATTAATGTTATTTAACACTCACCTGCCCTAAAAGCTAACTCTGATTTTTCTACCCTGATTAACCAGTGCACTATGTCTTTTTGTACCAGTCTATTTAGGACTTAGTCTTGGAAGGTGCTGAGTACCCTCTATTCCAAATGATACCAATAAGGTGTAGCGGTAATAGTGCATGCAAAATATGCAGCTGTGTATGCAAAGCGTGTGTGCAAATATTGGCTGCACACACAAGCAACTACTTGTATGACCAACACCTTGTTTTGCATACTGTATGTAACAGCATCAGAATCTTATTCAATTTACCTATCAGCATATCCCAGGCCACCTAACTATTCCACAGAATGCTTGTGTGTCAGAATGAGCATGCATAGGGAAGGAACAACAGGCTGGAAGAGCAAATGCTTCCACTTTCTGTGGACACTTAGTCCGGATGCCCAAGACCTGATTCCTTAATTAATTAAGCAATGGCTGTGCCCAGTCCAAGGGTGAGCTCCAGCTACCACTACATTTGAGATACAGTAGCAGGCTAGCAAAAGTGTTTTCAAAGGGCATGTCTCTATAGCCACTTTACACATAGGACTTTGCAAACTGGTGAAACTGATTTCAATGGAAGTCCTGTGCTTACAGTGGTTGCAGAATCAGGTCTTTACTAGTTATATTTATTTGAACCTGGATGCTGTATAGTAAGACGTTTTGTTGCATAATACAGCATTTCATCATACACTTCCTTCCAATGCAGCTTTAACCTCGAATGAACATTCAAGCATCACAATACAACAGCCAAATGCTGCAGTGCCTACTGCATTTCTCATGATTCATAAACAAAGCAGTGAAAAAAAATCGACTTAAGAAATAAAGTGTTGTTTGTTATGAGCGTGGGTGTCAGAACCAGACCCTCTGTTAACAATGGCTTTACTTCTGCTTATGCAACACCCAGAAAGATACTGTGCTTTCTTTCCTGAATATGACAGGCTACTATGGTGATTCCATAGCTTTCACATTACCTGCTGCTTATCAGTTATTGATCCAAAGGTATAATCAATTTATGACATAAAGATGAATTAGAAAAAGTGAAAAAAAGGGTCTAGTGACACAAAAAGCATCTGCAATGATGGCTCTCTGAAGTCTTACCCCACTACTGTTTCCCAGAAGGAACAAGAGCTTTACACAAAAACAAAAGCCATCTATATTTTCTGGTAGACCTATTATTCTAAGAGTAGAATATTTAATATAGTTTTCAGAAACCTGTAATTTCCTACAGAGGATTATACCAGAGTCTTAGAACTTTCAAACATAATTTGAAGTTCATTAGTTTTACCTTGTAACTTAATAACATCTTCCAAAGGCACTGTTTTAGGCACCACAGTTTGGAGTCAAACAGCTCAACTTGAGAATTTAATATCAAAATCGCTGTTAGATTTAAAACTAATGATTTCTTATGAGAAGAAGGGCTAGAGTCAACCGAGAAAAGTTTGTCTGCAGTACAAAATGCTTCCGAAGCAACAGTGACTAAAGATACACAATAACAATGAGGAAATAAGGGGACCACACCATGTATGTTCGTTATCTGTAGGTGCTGTGTTTTTGGGACCTATAAACTTTTCTTTACCCTTTCTCTTAGAAGGGAGGAGGAAAAAATAAAAGATTCTCTTTTAAACACAGCCTAACAAAACTACGATGAATGAAAGACATCAACTGTCCAGTGTGAGCCCTATTTCTCATTAATAATTCCGCAACATCCAAAGTAGAAATTCAAAGGAAATATACAGGTCCACATCTGAGAGAAAAAGACCCAGCCAGCATCTAAACCAAGCATGGGCAGAAAAAATGCATTACAGGCCACCAGTTTCAATTGAAATTCTAGGAGCAATGGAGCCTCAAATTACCCTGAAACTAAACCAAGATCACAGCCCTCACTTATTCCTTTAAGCCTTGCTGTCTACACTACAAAAATTAATCATGTCAAAACACTGTTGGCAGCAATGACGTTAGATGAACCAATGCTAAACCTGGTGTACTTTAAGTGTAGATAAGGATCTATCATCTTCAGCACCATTTCAACTAACGATGATTAAATCCATCGCGTGGGTTGAACCACCATAATAAAGCCTTTGGGCTGCTCTAATGTCAGCCAATAAATAGATGGTCCAGGGTAAAGAGAGGCACAAAAGTGTCTGAAAACTACCTTTTCTCCCACTCTCTGAATTGTACTGTGCACTTCTCAGCCAAAACAGAGAGTATCTGCATCAACAACTCTGGAATTCATTCCCCTTGTTGCTCTACCAGAACCCAAGTTAGTTGACCTACAAGGCATGGTGCAAGATGCACCTATTTATCCAGACTTTTGCCTGAATACGTTTTTGGATAAAAGGTGCCTCATGTCTAAAGGATTGTGTAATACGGTTCTTTCAATTTATGGTTTTGTTAGTTGTAATTAATACAGAGATTGTCTGCTTCCTGCCAGTTGCTGGCAGTTTGTTATGAACTTCTGGTATTAATATATGCTTTAACTGTTGAAAAGCCACCTGGAATCTTATGCAATAGGTGCATGTTTGATAAATGTATAAATATATATCCAAAGAAAATGGCAAGTCCTAGATCACTGAGTAAGGGAGAAGGTAAATGAATAACATGGTAGGGGCACAGAAGTATGAACTTTCTTTGTTTTATTGCCTCTGCCTCTCCTCCCTCTCCCCCCTGGCCGTTTCTCTCTCTTACTTTGTCTTCTAGGCCACGTTCCCGAGTCATAACAATGAAATCATGTCACCAGTGTGGGTATTTAACTACACGAGTAAAAAGGATGGAAAATCTACACTCTAGAAAAAACAAATGCCATAATTAATAGATAATTACTTGGAAGGATCTATTGCAACATTGTACTATAATGTGAAAGATACAAATATAAAATGAATAATCAATATATTAAAATACACTAATTAAAGTGAATTCAGATACAGTTGAATGTTGACTTATCTGTGTGTATTGTTTGACTATTCTACTTATATTGCATTGCATGTCTGTTACTTAAAGAATAAATCGCCTTTTTACCATACTGGGCAATGTTCTGCTTCCATTACTCATACCTATTTCAACAGGCCTACTCGCTAATTTCAGAGGAACTTCTCACTAACAAATAATGAAGAGGACAGATCACTGATTCAGAGCTGGATCACTTGGTAAGCTGGGCACAAGCAAACATTATGCGTTTTACCATGCCTAAATGTATATGTATACATCTATGAACAAAGAATGTAGGTCATATGTAAAAAGTCTCCCTGGGTGCCTCCCTAGCTGGGCTGGGGCCTCTTGCCATGTCCAGTTTCCGTCATGGGGTTGGCCTAGTACAGGCTATAGCCTCTGACTCCTGGTGGTGGCCCCGCCCTTGTGGGCCTGATTACTTTGCTTCTTGGTGGAGGAAAAGCAAAAGTTCAGGTCCACTAACCAAGACGCTCCTGGGGCCAAAAAATAAAAATAAAAAAGTCCAAGGCACCACCTTACTTCAGGGGTGCCTGGGTAGCAGCTTTGTTGGAGTCTTTAAGGCTGAGTCAGTCCCTCCCTATGGGGCTTGCCCCTGGGGTTGGCTAGACTCCTCACAGAGCTGGGGGGTTTCTGGCACGAGGGTTCCTCCTGCTGTTGCAGGAGCCACTCTAGCTGCTCCCTTCTCAGGACTTCCCTCCTTGCATATTGCAGCTTCCTCCTTTTAAAGCCCTCCTCCCTACCATGCACAATTGGCAGGGCCAAAGGGGAAGGCCTACCTTAGCACACAGAACTTCCCCAAACCTTTTCCCCCTCAGTGCAGAGTTCCTACACTCCCATCATACCACCATACTTCCAGTATGGGGAACTCTATCCTGGGAAGCAGTGACACAGATCTGGGGGATGTGGTGAATAATCCGCTGAAGATGGACTCCCAATGTGATGTTGTGGCAGAAAGGGTGAAGGTAATCCTGGGATGCGTAAACAAAGGAATCTCAAGTAGGAGTAGGGAGGTTATTTTATCTCTGTATCTGGCACTGGTACAACCACTTCTGGAAAACTGTGTCCAGTTTTGGTGTCCACAATTCAAGAAGGATGTTGATAAACTGGAGAGGTTCAGAGAAGAACCACAAGAATGATTAAAGGATTATACCTTATTGTGATAGACTCAAGAAACTCAATCTATTGAGCATAACAAAGGTTAACGGGTGACTTGATTACAGTCTGCATGTACCTACATGGGGAACACATATTTAATAATGGCTCTTCAATCTAGCAGAGAAACATATAACATGATCCAATTGCTGGAAGTTGAAACTAGACAAATTCTGCCTGGAGATTAAGACATACATTTTTAACAGTGAGGGCAATTAACCATTGGAACAATTTTCCGGGGGTGGTGATGGAATCTCCATCACTGACAATTTTTAAATCAAGATTGGCTGTTATTCTAAAAAGATATGCTCCAGGAAATATTTTGGGGAAGTTCTGTAGCCTGTGTTATAGCGGAGGTCAGACTAGATGATCACAATGGTCCCTTCCAGCCTTGGAGTCTATGAATGTGAGTAAGGATGGCAGAATCTCTTCCTTTTAATTTTGATTTTGCATGGAAAATATTCCTTGCATAATGCCATGCCTATTTATGATCTAGCTTTGGTTAAAAATTAGATTGTTTGAAAATGAAGAACTCACACAGTCAATCAGCTTAAGCTTTCTCTGCATTTGTATACAATAGAGATAACTACAACTTGTGAGTGTGGTACAGCTGTTGGGATTAATTAATTTGCAAGACTGCGTAATAGCAACAGTAAGAAGAACTCTTGTATGTATGTAAATGATGTTCTCATCTGTTCTCTGGAAATACACCTTTCTTACCGATGTGATTTTGATCAGCTGCTGCCCTCCCAATCCCACCCCCGTGAACTGGAGACAAGTTAAAAAGGAACAACAAGCTATCTCACATAAAACGTGAGAAAGCCTTGTCTGTGCCTGCCAGGGGTCAGCTCCCCAACTCCACTGGTCATGGTCAATATAAACACTCCTCTCCAGGCCTATGCAGGCCCTGCTGTTGCTCTGCCGGTTAATGATTGTAACACTCCAACCCTTGAACCCTCTGAGCATCCCCCTGGAGTCTCCAGCCCTGGTCCACTGGACACTCACAGTACTCACAGGTTCAATGCTTCCAAAGAAGTACTACCCAGCTTACCAGTCACACCTCTGATCACTGCTCCGCTTAACACACAGCACTTAGATATATTCATATTGAAAACAAAGTGTAGAGATTCAAGTGACAGCAAGTAGAAGTATTGGAAACAAATGGTTATATATAAAATAAAATCATAACATGGATTCTAGACCCTAGACTTATTAGCTGGATACTTTCCTATCCTATAGAGCAATGCTCATCCAAAGCCCTGACTCACGGTATGATTTGGGACAAGTCACTTCACCTCGCTGTGTCTCTGTTTTCTCTTCTGTAAAATGAGGATAATGATTTTTACCTCCCTTTGAAAAGCACTTTGAAATCAAGGGATGAAAAATGCTAAATGAAAGAAGGTATTATGATTATTTAAATCTTATGGTTTGGTGGGGCATCTGTGGTTAGTACTACATCTTATAATAACAGTACAGATCTTAAAAAGCGCCACAAAGATACATGAACCTTACTACTCCCATTTTACAGAAGGCCAAACTGGGTCTCAAGGAAGTTAGGTCACACAGCAAGTCAGTGGCAGACTCAAGAATAGAACCCAGGTCTCCTGGTCTTATGCTCCAGTCCATTAGACTACATATGGCCCTGTGAGGATTACAATTATGACACAAAATTATGCACATCTTGAGGGTACAGTTTCGTTATGATGTGGTTTTCTCTTCCTTTTTATAACTCTGTTATCTGGATTATCAATTTGGCATTATCACTGAAAAGCTTTGAAGAGTCAATGTGTTTGCAGAAGGAATTTGAATCAGCAGAGAGAGGACATTCCATACATAGGTATAGGTATAGGACAGAGGAAGATATTAATACAGGTTGGGGTTATTTAATGTTTATGTTGGTCAAATGTGGTGTTTCCACAGCTGAAATGGATGAGGGATTCTCTTCCATAATGTTCCATTGTATTACACACAATCCATTAAACTCACTTGTATTATAAACCACTCACTGTTGCATTTTGACTCTAAAATACTGTTATGTTTGTTGTCACATGAATTACACAAGAGTAACATAATACAGGTCTGTGCTGCCTTTTCCCTGGGGCCTGTGAGGATTTATTATAACCCTAAATCTGCCTTTCCATAGATTGGAAAGGAAGGTAAAAATATACAAACTTTGCAGGCAACCTTTAAAATAATATAACTTATTAAATCACTAATTTTTTTTTCAGGTTTGAGGCCTTTCTTCTGCTAGCTGGTCTGCAAATTCAGTGTTGGATTCAGGGGGTAATAATGCTTAAAACTAGCAATGCTGTGCTGACTTCTGTTGAAAGGGAAATGGGCCTATATAATTCTAGCTCTATTGATAAGATCTAGCAAGGAGTAGGCATCATAAAGAAAAATACTACAACAGATCATTGGGTTTACTGTATTTCTTACTGCAAAATTCAATAAACAAAATGTATTGTTTTTTGTCTTACTAAGTGGATGGTGGGTAATCTTTTTATTAAATCAATTCTGCATACTACCTTCAAGAACAAACAAAGAGTTTAATGTATACCTGTTGTGACTTCCCAACAGGATTATAGCAATGCAACCTTTATAGGCCCTAGTCAGGGATTAGGGTCCCATTGTGCACCCAAATATAACAAAAAAGGTGCCCCTGCCCAAAACAACTCTCTGTTCACTCCAGCAGAGAGATGTTTCTTGCATTTTGAAATTTCAAACTTATTGTCTAAGAAAAAATGGTTACAGTTTCCCTTCAAGAGCAGAAAATGCACATTGGAGCAGAATTATACATGTGAGAAGATGTTCAGATACTATTATTGTTGCTGTACTTCACCTACTGTTGTTGGTCACTTTCATAAGATAAACATTTGTGAATATTATGGTGGAATTTTACCCAAAATGGTTTATTGTTTATGTTTTTAGATTGTTCCATTAACTTTAAATTAGGACCCACTAGAATCATAATTTTGTTTATGAGAAAAAACAATGGAAAATACTCAATTCCTAAGTAATAAAATAAATAACAAACGATAATAATAATAATATTTGGCTGCTGCATAGTCCAGTCTTCCTTAAAAAACATAATGGCTTGTTTGTTAAAGCAGTTCTTTGGCTAGTAGATTTTAAGTTGTCTGTGGATGTCAACATCAAACAACACCTGCGTTCTCTTTACTCATCTTCTATTCAGCTGTGCTTTCCACTCCCCATTGCCCTACCTATATCCCAGCACATAACCAATTTGCATGCTGACGTGCCTTTGTTAATATGAATGAACAATGTGCAGCTTGACACCTGCACACAGACAGGACATAAGCCTTTTTTTTTGGTGCATTTGGGCTTTAAAACTTTAAGTGGGAGAGCAGCTCAATTTCCATTCCATTTGATTATGCAGTCTCTAATCTAAAGGTAATATTTATCACTGTAGATTTAAATTAGAAAAATTATTAGCTCTCTGTTTATTTCCATACACATCTTTTACTAATTACTGCACTATTATTGCTCCCTGATTGAACACAAATAATTTGCAAAGAAAAATCAAACAGTGCTGAAACTATGTTCAGTTCTATTTATTGTGCAAGTCTTCAAGGTGCTTCAGAGCAGGAGAACTAAATGTAACTTGCATAATGCTGCTGTTACCAGGCCTAGCACTTCTCTTGTGGATCAGTTCTTCCCAGGCCCTGACACTGATCCCAGACAGCTTATTTGAAGCACATTCTTCAGGGCAGTTCCCCTGCTCTAAACTTAGTACCCAAGACATTACATATCTCCTGCTTCTGCTCCCATTATGGTGACAATTTTCTTCCCTTTTATGTTGCCTGAGTGTGACTATCACCACATCCACTTCTCAAACAAATGTTCAACTTATGCTGCAGAAGGTAGAAAATCATGGCAGAATACACAATATTTGTATATAAATTACGGCTGTCAAACTATTAAAAGAATTAATCGTGCTTAGTCACACGACTAATCACTGTTAAACAATAATAGAATACCATTTATTTAAACATTTTGGATGTTTTCTACAGTTTAATATATTGATTTCAATTACAACACAGAATACAAAGTGTACAGTGCTCACTTTATATTTTTTATTACAAATATTTGCACTGTAAAAAACAAAATAGCATTTTTCAATTCACCTAAGTACTGTACTGCAATCTCTTTATCATGAAAGTTGAACTTACAAATGTAGAATTATGTACAAAAAATAAATGCATTCAAAAATAAAACAATGTAAAACTTTAGCACCTACAAGTCTACTCAGTCCTATTTCTTGTTCAGCCAGTCACTCAAGTTTGTTTACATTTGCAGGACATAATGCTTGTTCACAATGTCACCTGAAAGTGAGAACAGGCGTTCGCATGGCTTTGTTGTAGCCCGCACCGCAAGATATTTAGCGCATCTGGCATGTAAAGATTCATATGTCCCTTCATGCTTCAGCCAGCATTCCAGAGGACATGTGTCCATGCTGATGATGGGTTCTGCTCGATAACAATCCACAGCAGTTCATTTTCATTATCTGAGTCAGATGCCACCAGCAGAAGGTTGATTTTCTTTTCTGGTGGTTCGGGTTCTGTAGTTTCCGCATTGGAGTGTTGCTCTTTTAAGACTTCTGAAAGCATGCTCCACTCCTCGTTCCTCTCAGATTTTGGAAGGCACTTCAGATTCTTAAACCTTGGGTCAAGTGCTGTAGCTATCTTTAGAAATCTCACATTGGTACCTTCTTTGCATTTTGCCAAATCTGCAGTGAAAGTGTTCTTAAAATGAACATGTACTAGGTCATCATCCGAGACTGCTATAACATGAAATATACGTCAGAATGCAGGTAAAACAGAGCAGGGGACATTTTTAGTTCAGTCACAAATTTAATTAACACAGTAATTTTTTTAATGAGTGTATCAACATGGAAGCATGTCCTCTGGAATGGTGGCCAAAGATTGAAGGGACATATGTATCTTTAGCATATGTGGCACATAAATACCTTGCAATGTCAGCTACAAAAGTCCCATGTGAATGCCTGTTCTCACTTTCTGGTGACATTGTAATTAAGAAGTGGGCAGCATTATCTCCTGTAAATGTAAACAAACTTGTTTGTCTTAGCAATTTGCTGAACAAGAAGTAGGACTGAGTGGACTTGTAGGCTCTGAAGTTTTACATTGTTTTGTTTTTGAGTGAAGTTACGTAACAAAAAAAAACTGATTGTAAATTGCACTTTCACAATAAAGAGATTGCACTACAGTACTTGTATGAGGTGAATTGAAAAATACTATTTCTTTTGTTTATAATTTTTACAGTGCA
This sequence comes from Terrapene triunguis, assembly GCF_002925995.2. NCBI lineage: Eukaryota > Metazoa > Chordata > Testudines > Emydidae > Terrapene > Terrapene triunguis. Next base: position 54,647,435 of record NW_020664393.1, read on the forward strand.
AATATTTGTAAAAAAAATAATAATATGAAGTGAGCACTGTACACTTTGCATTCTGTGTTGTAACTGAAATCAATATATTTGAAAATGTAGAAAATGTAGAAAAACATCAAAAATATTTAACAAATTTCAATTGGTAGTCTATTGTTTAACAATGCAATTAAAAGTGCAATTAATCAGAAATAATTTTTTAATCATGATTTATTATTTTGAGTTAATCGCGTGAATTAACTGCGATTGATCGACAGCCCTAATATAAATCCATCAATTTGGATATTCTGACAAAAGCACTACTGGGTGGGCCCACCTCTTATATACCTAGCAGTATAGAAATATTATCTACTGCACAGATGAACAGCATTTATCTCTCTCCTCCTATTGGCTGTTATGGCTAGGGCTGGTTGAAAATTTTCAATCAAAACTACAAAAAGTGCCTGCTTTCCATTAAAAAAAAACTGATTTTTCACCAAAAAACAACCACAAACTCAAATATTTTGATTCTGAAAGAAGGGTATAAATATCAGCCTCAATATTTGTTAAAATGTTTGCATGTTTTTCCTCCAAAAAAATAGGCTTGATTTGTACTGATGTGGCTCTGATCTTATTTTTGTCAGTTATGATGATGTTTAAAGTTGAGTCATAGCATTGTCAGACTTTTCAAGAACGTATGGAACAGGGAATATTCTCATGAACAGCCACCCAGGTATATTTGTAGAAAAAAGTATGACAGAAGGTGAGAATTATTAAATAGATTATGGAGAGTCAATCATAGAAATGTAGGGCTGGAAGGGACCTCAAGAGGTCGTTTAGTCTATCCCCCTGCACTGAGACAGGAATAAGTATTTCATCCCAAGGCCTCATAAGAAATAGACACATTTCATCACCGCTTTTAAAAGCGCCAAAGTATTTGACACTAATGGCTCAAAGCTTACAAAAATCCCTGCAATACTTTTTGATCATTACTGTAGAATACCATAATATTTTTATAGAAGGTAATTGACAAGCTGACATCTTATAAATGCTAATCATACTCTAATTTTACAGCTAGGCCTGTTGGTCTCTCTCGCCACTAAGAAACAGCTTGTCAGCATCTCTGTAAACTGTAGACATCTTCTGAGGCCTGGTCTACACTAGGCTTTTATGTCGAATTTAGCGCCGTTACATCGATTTAACCCTGCACCCATCCACACAACGAAGCTATTTAGTTCGACATAGAGCTCTCTTTAAATCGATTTCTGTAATCCTCCCCAACGAGAGGAGTAGCGCTAAATTCGACATGACCATGTCGAATTAGGCTAGGTGTGGATGGAAATCGACGCTAATAGCTCCGGGAGCTATCCCACAGTGCACCACTCTGTTGACGCTCTGGACAGCAGTCCGAGCTCGGATGCTCTGACCAGCCACACCCCGGGAAAATTTGAATTCCTTTTCCTGTCTGGGCAGTTTGAATCGCAGTTTCTGTTTTGACACCGTGGCGAGCTCAGCAGCAGTGGCAACGATGCAGAGCTCTCCAGCAGAGATGGCCGTGCAATCTAATAGAAAGAGGGCCCCAGCATGGACTGATCGGGAAGTCTTGGATCTCATCGCTGTGTGGGGAGATGAGTCCGTGCTTTCCGAGCTGCGCTCCAAAAGACGGAATGCAAAGATCTATGAGAAGATCTCTAAAGCCATGGCAGAGAGAGGATACAGCCGGGATGCAACGCAGTGCCGCGTGAAAATCAAGGAGCTGAGACAAGGCTACCAGAAGACCAAAGAGGCAAACGGACGCTCCGGATCCCAGCCCCACACATCCCGTTTCTACGAGGCACTGCATTCCATCCTAGGTGCGGCCGCCACCACTACCCCACCAGTGACTGTGGACTCTGAGGATGGGATATTGTCCGCGGCCGGTTCCTCAGCGGACGGGGAAGAGGAGGAAGGAGATGAGGAGGACGAGGCAGTCGACAGCGCTTACAATGCTGATTTGCCCGACAGCCAGGAGCTCTTCATCACCCTCACAGAGATCCCCTACCAACCCTCCCCAGCCGTTATCCCAGACACAGATTCAGGGGAAGGATCAAGCAGTAAGTGTTTTAAATATCTAAACATTTATTTATAACATAACTGGCATATTTAAAATATTAACAATAGCTAAAGTGCTTTCAAACATGTAAACATTTATTTATAACAGAACAGGAAGATTTAAAATATTAACAATGGGTAAAGTGCTTCAAAACATGTAAAGAGTAAAGTCCAACAAAACGGGAATATGTGCAAAGGGTATCATGATTAGTCTGTCTTTGGGCGCTTCAATATATAGTCCGAACTATTTTCAAAAAATTTCACAATGTCCGCTTCATGATTATACTGCCCAAAACGCTCCACTCTTTTGTCCCTCCAAGGGCACCTAAGCCAAAAACTGGTCAATGTATCTGGGGATAGAGGCGACATCCTCCGGGGAGAACTCCTCATAGGCCTCCTGCAGGTGTTTTTCAAGCCTCATGAGCAGGTTCCTGGGCAGGGAGAGCTTATTAGGCCCCCCGTGGTATGAGACGTTTCCCTGCCACAACACCAGCAGGTACTCGGGGATCATGGCCTTGCAGAGCATTGCAGCAAATGGCCCCGGTTTCTGCAGGCTGTCCCGGAGCATCCGCTCCTTCTGGCTCTCCGAGACCTTCAGGAGGGTGATGTCTGGCATGACTCCCTGCTGTGAATTAGGTAGGGGAAAGTTAGTATTGGGACTGCTTGCCCGTCCCTTTACAGAACTGCAACCGCCGGTTTACAGCCACGCGGTTTACAGCCGCGAGGGGGTGGGACAGGGACAGAGTTCATGCTTGCAGGATTGCTGCCAGCAGAGACTCGCATTGCTTTCTATGTGAAAGGAGGCCAGTGCCACTCTTAAAGTTTTAAGCAGCCCCAAGTCTACGGCTTACCATGTTTGCCAGCTAGACAAAGTCCGGTGTCCTGCCCCGCTCCTCAGCTCGCCACAGCAAGACCGCAGGCACTGTACGCGAGGGCCGAAAATTCAACCTTGTCCTCAGTGCGCGTGTGATAGGTGCTCTGCATGGTCTTGTTCACAGAGAAAGACTATGTTCTCTGTTCACAGATACATTGATCTGTCTCAGGAATTCACTCCCTTTTTCCAATTCCCACAGCCACATCTGCCCAGAGGCTAGCGCACATTAGGAGGAGGAAGAAGAGGACACGGGAAGACATGTTTGCTGAACTAATGGGATGCTCCCGAGCACAGGCAGCCCAGCAGACACAGTGGAGGGAGAACTTGTCCCAAATGCACCGGGCAAACATGGAACGGGAGGAGAGGTGGCGACAGGAGGACTGGCAGGCTACTCAAACGCTGCTTGGACTAATGAGGGAGCAAACGGACACGCTCCGCCGCCTTGTGGATGTTCTGCAGGACCGGAGGCAGGAGGAGAGAGCCCCGCTGCAGTCTCTCTCTAACTGCCCTGCCCCGCCACCAAGTCCCATACCCCCCTCACCCAAAGTCCAAACACGGAGGGGCGGCAGGGTCCGTGAAAAATTTCACTCCACCCCTGCGGACTGCTCTACCACTAGAAGGCTCTCATTCCCCAAAATTTGAAAAGTCCTTTCCTACCCGCCTCACACAAGACCCCGTCCAAGTTTCACCCCCCCGTTCCATGTGCGGTTGTTAATAAAAAATACGTTTCTGTTCATTACTGTTTCCATCCTCTTCTTTTGGAGGAGAGTCTGTCTGAAGGGGGGGGAAGGGGCTTGGTAATTGGACAGGACAGTCACCTTTAGCAGGGGGCAGGTCCAGCAGCAGGGCACATATACAGTGCAGTGACTAGTTACCCTGGTCAGTCTGGGAGGTGGTTTTCATGTCCTGGGGGGGAGGGGGTGGTTGCTCTGTGACTTTGTGGCGGGGGAGGGCAGTTACAGATCTTATGCCACAGTCTGCGTCCCAGGTTTAAAACATTCCCGCGAAAACAGTAATAAAGACAACGGTGTCCATTAACAAAACAGAACAGATTTTATTTTTTGGGAAGGGGGTGAAGGGGGTATGTAACTGGAGAGGATAGTCGACGGCAACCGGGTAAAGAAACGGGGGCAAGTTCAGCTTCTGTGTCCACAAACTTAAAAGTCACTGGGTACCCTGCTCAGTCTTGAAACTGGCTTTCAAAGCCTCCCGGATGCACAGCGCGTCCCGCTGGGATCTTCTAATCGCCCGGCTGTCTGGCTGGGCGTAATCAGCAGCCAGGCTATTTGCCTCAACCTCCCACCCCGCCATAAAGGTCTCCCCCTTGCTCTCACAGAGATTGTGGAGCACGCAGCAAGCTGCTATAACGATGGGGATATTGGTTTCGCTGAGATCACAGCGAGTCAGTAAGCTTCTCCATCTCCCCTTGAGACGGCCAAAAGCACACTCCACGACCATTCTGCACTTGCTCAGCCGGTAGTTGAAGAGTTCTTGTGCAGTGTCCAGGGCGCCAGTATAGGGCTTCATGAGCCAGGGCATTAGCGGGTAGGCTGGGTCCCCGAGGATCACTGTAGGCATCTCCACATCCCCAACAGTTATCTTGTGGTCCGGGAAGTAAATGCCTTCCTGCAGCCGTCTAAACAGACCAGAGTTCCTGAACACGCGAGCGTCATGAACCTTGCCCGGCCATCCGACGTTGATGTTTGTAAAACGTCCCCGATGGTCCACCAGTGCTTGCAGCACCATTGAAAAGTAGCCCTTTCTGTTAATGTACTGGCTGGCCTGGTGGTCCGGTCCCAGGATAGGGATGTGAGTCCCATCTATAGCCCCACCGCAGTTTGGGAATCCCATCGCAGCGAAGCCATCTATGATGGCCTGCGCGTTTCCCAGGGTCACTACCTTTGACAGCAGTACCTTGACGATTGCCTTGGCTACTTGCAGGACAACAACCCCCACGGTAGATTTGCCCACGCCAAAGTGGTTCGCGACTGACCGGTAGCTGTCCGGCGTTGCAAGCTTCCAGAGGGCTATGGCCACTCGCTTCTGGACAGTCAGGGCTGCTCGCATCCGGGTGTCCTTGCGCTTCAGGGCAGGGGACAGCAACTCACAAAGTTCGAGGAAAGTCCCCTTCCGCATGCGAAAGTTTCGCAGCCACTGGGATTCATCCCAGACCTGAAGCACTATGCGGTCCCACCAGTCCGTGCTTGTTTCCCGGGCCCAGAATCGCCGTTCAACAAAATCCACATGCCCCATTGCCACCGTGATGTCCTGGGCGCTGGGGCTCGTGGTTTCTGACAGCTCTGTGCTACTCTCCGACTTCAGGCCCTCACGGCGGTGCCGTAGCCTCCTCGCCTGATTTCTCTGCATCTGCCTC
>NW_020664393.1:54657740-54734543 GCF_002925995.2 Terrapene triunguis
GCTCCCCCCCCGGCGGTCAGAGCGCCGCGCCGCCCCCCTCCAGGTGCCGCCCCAAGCACCAGCTTGGGTGCCTGGTGCCTGGAGCCGGCCCTGGTCAGGGGGGAGTTGTGAGCCAAGGTAACTGGTGACACTGTGCTCAGAGCCAATACCCCAGCACCACATTAGAATAGCCCCAGGGTCACTTATGCCAGCTGCTAACAGTCCCAAGATACTGAAAATGCAGCCAAGGATTGATGTGGCAAAGGTGCAGCCCGACCATGCCACCTTTTCCCTGCTCTACTGGATATTTCATAGTTCTTAAATGAAATACTCAGTGCTATGAAACTGACAGTGAAGTCAATGCATTATAGTATATTACTTCAAATAGATACTGTCTTTGTTAGACGAGTCAGTTAGCAGAGATACTAAACTCCACCCTCCTCCTCTATCTTAATTGGGATGTGTTATATGTAACATTTTAAAAGTTATCTTGACCATTACAACCTCCTATTCAGCCACCAGCCTCCATTACTTCAGGCCATCCAAAATGCTGCTGTAAAGATCATTCCTCCTTCCTGACACTCTGCTCATGTCTTACCCACCATTCTTGAATATCAGTGCTGGTTTTCTCCAGAGGCGGCTTAGGGTTTTGTGGGGATCTGAGCCAGAGCAAGTGGGAGCCCCTCCTCACCCCTTCCGCCTGCATTTCTCCCCACCCCCTGTGCTCCTACCAAACAAATGGGGTCAGAGCATGGGGGCTTGCCCCACTCCACCCTCCCGGCGCGCCTGCCAGGGGGTGGGGTTTGGGGGCTTGCCCCACTCTGCCTGCCTGCCCAGCGCTCCTGCAGGGAAGCGGGGTGGGGGCACAGGGGCTTGCCCCACTCTGCCTGCCTTGTATAAGGGTGGGTGCAGCGGTGCAAGCCCCCGCACCCTGGCAGGAGCACCAGGTGGGTGGATCGGGTCAGGGCACAGGAGCGCCTATTTTTCTGAGGCCCTCCAATTGGCAAGGGCCCCTGGGCAAGGGCCCCATTGGCCCAGTGGCTAATCCGCCACTGGTTTTCTTTGTTCTCCATCATTAAGATCACTATCAAAACTCTTTAGAACTCCACACAGTTACATCTCCCTCCATCATGTCCTACACAGTCCCACTATCTACATTCTACTCCCACTTCTTTTCTGACTGATATTTCTGTCTCCTTCGCCCATTCCTGACATCATGCATTCTATCTTTATGCTTGGGACAGCCTCCCATCTAAAGTATGGCATTCTAAGGTGTCTCCCTGTTGTCCCTTTGAAAACATACCTATTTCACAAGCATAGGTACTGACTTTTCCTTTTCCCCGTTGGGTGCTCCGCCCTGGCTCAGCCCTGAAGCCCCAGCCCCACTCTGCCCCTTCCCCTGAGGCCCTGCCCTCACTCCACCTCTTCCCGCACCCACTCCGCACCTTCCCCCAGCCTCCTGCCCACCTTTCCCTTGCTCCTCTCAGCCCCCTCCCCCAAGGCCTCCCCCCACCTGCTGCTGGCTCTTCTCCATCCTTCCCCAGCACCTCCATCAGCCATCGAACAGCTGATCAGCAGCCAGCCCCTGGGCCCCATCGAACAGCTGTGGTTGGTGGGCACTGAGCACCCCCTATTTTTTAATGTGGGTGCTTGACCCCAGAGCACCCATAGAGTTGGCACCTCTGTTCACAAGGCATTCCAACTCTAATGATCACACATCATGTCTTTGTATCACACTTGCTTGTGCCTTTTAGCATGCAAGCTTTGGGAGGGGGGCAGCTTGTTTAGCACAGAACAACAGTTGTATATGCCTTACAGACTTAAAATGCTATGTAAATAAAAATAATATTTTGTGCAAGAGGTTGGTATATATTAACACAGCAATGTGAGACTGATATCCCTTCACCATTGTATAATATGCAGTATGAAAATAAACACTGGATTTTGACCTGTGCTCATGCTTCATAAATGCTAAATTCAGACAAAAGTGTAAGTTTACGTCTTAGTTAATGAGGGTGTATGGCCACATATGTGTGTGTTTATGCACATGCACACACCCACCTTAGGAATAGATCACTAAAGCAATTTTAGGAACAAAGCTAATATCTATTTTATTGCCAATCAAAGGTTACATTTTCTTTAGTTGGTGACAGTTCTTTGTGTATGTTAAAATATTCTGTAGGAAAGTTCAGTCTCAATATTTTTGTAGCCTAGTGAATGTCAAGCACCATTGGAGAAACATATTACCTGACACTAATAGGGTTTTAAAAAGAAGCAGGCAGTGTTACTAATATCCCTATTCTGGTCCCCTAGATAAGGAGCCTTTTTAATGCTCTGCTTTGTAGTAAGTGAAATTTCTCATCCTTATTTCAGATAAAATGTCAGTGGTTACTGAAAGCACATCTGAGCCTTCAATTTAACAATGTATTAATGGAGTAGGGTGCACTACACACTGACCAGGATCCCACCAATTTTTTTTTTTTTTTTTTTTACATTTCAGCCAACAGCCAGGATACGTTGTGTTCCTCGCCAGCACAACATGGGCTGTACCAAGTCTGCCCAGTTCACTAGGCTGCCATTGATTTTGCTGGAAATAACGGGAGGCAGAAGCAAAAACAAAACAATAAAAGCCAAGGTTTGCGAAAGAATGCTTTCACATTATCGCCTGCTAACGTGGAAATTCTCATGGCACCACCAGTGCCTGCTTAAAACCAGTTGAGAAGGGTAACATTCACACATGTATTCAGTCAAACTCAAATCTAACTTTATATCAGTATCTCACACTGAGAAATATCATGCCAGATTACATCAGTCACGTTGGCTTATGTCTGAAGCAGTGTAAAATAAAAGAAAAACGTAACAAGACAAGCAGAATTTCTTTTTGCCAGCTTCACATTTCAGCCATTTAACCAGAAAAAAACTGCTTTGTTTTTTGAAAAAGCAAAAAATGGTCCTTGAGAGACCTACGTAACCTCGTCCTGCATAGTTAGATACAGTAGTAGGAGGAGTCACTAAAAGCCTCATCCCATTTAAAATATTTCAAAACAATTGGGACTTAAAAAGGCCTATTTGGTTGATATAGACTGTCACTGGTGTGCTATAGCAGTCTAAGAGACCATCTCCACTGCATAGGTGCTAGAACTAGGGATGCTGCTAGACCCTCTGGCTTGAAGTGGTTTCCATTATATACTAGGTTTACAATGGTTCAATGGCTCTCAGCACCCTCACTATGACAATTGTTCCAGCACTCCCGCTTCAATATAAAGTTTACTTGAGTTATAGTGTTGCACCTAATTGAACTCAAGTGCTATAAACTCAAGCTAGCCAGATGATCGGGGACAGGCCAACACTGAAGGGCTTTTGACACTCCTGCTACTTTGTGATGTGTGGACGTAACTAGAGTCCATTTAAGTGCTATTAGCCCCCCAATGGCTATCCAAAATTTCCCCTGTTGTGTCTACCTACCTACTCTTGCTCATCCTCTGCTCAGGGTAAGCAAAGAAGGAGATGGACAAGGTGTTAAGTGCCACTACCCCTTGGGGTAAAAGATAAGAGGAAAGAGTTGGTTCCCACTCTTGCTACATCTGCTATAATAGGGATTTGAAGAAGATCTCAGTTGATCATTGAGCTGCTTCCCAGTGAAAGTGAAGACATGGACTTCCCGAGGTTACCCTTTTGCCACTACAGTTACAGGGAGATGAAGGGAGTTCTTATGAACATTCCCATGGTGAAGGGGAGTGTATAGCTTGCCAAGCAGATCCTCTTCTGTTATAATGAAAGGTTACATTCTATTAAAAAATACCACTTCAGTGTAACGGGTTCCCTTAGAATTATAGGGCAGGCATGTGGAAGGCAGTGTGGTGATGCGCATCAAAGACTGGACTTTGACTCAGGAGAGCTGGCTTATATTCCTGGCTCTGCCATTAGCCTGCTGAGTGACTTTGAGCAAGTCACTTCACTACTGTATCTCTCGTTTAACCCCTCTGTAAAAAAATGGGATGATACTGATCTCCTTTGTAAAGCACTTTGAGATCTACTGATGAAAACTATTATGTAAGAGCGAGGCATTATTAGTAACCATCACAATCTATATAATCTATGACTGGGATGACCAATAGCATTCCAGACTCGCTCCTTACTTAGGTCCTTGCCTTTACTCCTCAGAGCCTTCCTATGACATTTTCACTCACTTCATTTCAATAATTCGTGAATTGTACCAGCCAGAAATCTATTAGTTTATGCAATAACAACAGCAGGACTAGGGTGTTATCTATTATATTGCAAGACTTTCTGGGGGCAGGGTGACAAGTCTGTCATGGTTCACAGGCAGGAAATAGTTACAGGTCAATCAATGGGCCTTTTGAAAATCTAATCCTAAAAACCTCAAGTCACTCATCTTCTCAGGCTGTGTAATTGCATAACACCAGTTTGGGGTGACAAGTCGATAAACTGTAATAGGATCGGGGGGGAGGGGAGATTAGCTAATTTAGCAAGCAGTATATAGTATATTTACAGAAAGACATTCTCCCCTGCATCTGCACAGAAAGCAAGGGGATAATTTGCTAGATGCCGCTTTTAAATATTCTTAAATAATTTTAAATGATTCATAAATAGTGTTATATGATAAAAGTCATCTTCAGGCAGAAGTGTAATGAGATAGAAATCAAAACTGATGAAGCAAGAGATTTTCTGTGAATTGTTTTACCAGCAAAAGGGCTATTTGTCTGGATTCAGCTAAAAAATACAAAGATTATCTTGCATTTCAGAGCACACCACCACTAGGTATTCACCGTACAAAGAAGCATGCAGATTGAGGGGGCTGGGAAAATTCCAAAATTACCAGTTGTGTTCTTTTCAGGCTCTTAGCCCGTGCCCATCACTATTGCATCTGAGCACCTGCTGGTTTTTCCATGTTCAGACCCTACCTGGAAAGCACAGGAGCTCAGATCTATGTCTGAAATAATGACGGATGAACATTTGGTTTTGGTTCAGTTACAGGTCTGGCCAAAAATTAAGACCAGTTCTCATTTTATCACAATAAGTTCACCACCCCTAATATGAAGCTCGCTAGGTATGTACTGCAGCATTAGAATACTGTTGCAAAAGCACAGTGACTAAATGATAAAGTCTCTAATGAAGATGGATTAATTGGCATGAACTACTGTAGACGACTCAGTTGAAACTGCAGTTCATCATTCTTAACACTGCTAACTTTGACTCTCTTTGTCACTGTTCTACAGAGCTATTCTCACCCCAAAACTTACTGAAATGTCATTCAACTGAGTGACGTCACAATGAAACAATCACAGTTCAATATACAGTGTGTGTACATTGGAGGGGTACAACAGAGAATTTATCAGGGGCCTGAGTTTCTCATGCTAACTACACCTTTTCCAGAGATTATTGATATAGCACGTTAAAACTTTGTCACTAAAACAAACAGAAACAATAAAAGTTGATTTTTGATGATTCAAGTATATTTCTTCTTTACTTAAGAAATTACAATTAGCTTGGATTCTAACGTCTATTCATAATGATAGCAGAGGGCAATGTACAGCAGAAAAAGGGTTGAAAGCTTTCCACTTACCAATTAATTCTATTATTAAATGCTAAGAAAAAAAATAAGTGCCCACCAGCTGTGGCTTTATTATGTTTTCCCAGAACTAATGGGAAAGCTGTGAAAGTAATTTTTTTAAAATGTTGTTTGTTCCCCTCCCCCAATCTATCACAGGCTTTTGTTTCTTGAAGAAATAACATTTAGGGTCCAAAGATGACCTGAACAGAGAAGATAATGATAGCATCAGTAGTGCTGAAATTAGTAACATGGCTTCCAGGCTGGAAGTATATTGTTCCTTACTGCAAAACCACAGAGCATTTATTTTTTTTGACACTTAGAATCAAAGATGAGGCAAACTGATTTCAAAGAGTTTGTACATGGTATCTGTAAAAGTGGGCTTACCTAGTGTCTTTTTCCTACCTTTGCATCAAGTATTAGACAATGAGTCATACTCTTGAGTTCCAGCTGTTCATTGAACTGACCACAGATGAGTTTAGCTGAAGTAAAAGCTTCCACTTGCCAGTAAAATGCCCTCTCTAATCTCTTTATGATTTTCCAGCTGTCTGCTGCCAGAAGCTTGTCAGTGCCAACAATTTGTTTCTCACTGAGATAGGCAATATCAAAATCCCTGATTTGAAATCCTTACACTGGATACAAACTTCATACAGCTATAATAGTTTTACCCTAGGGGATGCACATTCAAAGGTCACTTCAAAATGGTCTTAATGACTGAATGGGTCTAGGATGACCCTCTTATTTCAGAAACTTGTGACTGAAACTAGAATTTCAATCAATCAATTTCATTGTTTTCTGCACAAGGAAGAAATTTCACCCCATCTCCCAAGCAGTCCATGAGGGGGTGGGAGGGGGAAGGTCACCAGAGATCCCAATGTTATCGAGGACAGTCTCGATGTTAGGGGTTTTGTCTTACATATGCAATTATTACCCTACCCCCGAAAAAGAAAGTATCCAATTTTTCACACTTGCTATCTGATCACCCTAAGGTGGGGGGGAAGCCTTTATTTTTTTTAAAGGGATATAAACTAGAACCCCACTCCAGCAAAGTGAAAGGAACCACTCACCTATAAGGTCAGTGTTTAAGATGAGAGATAAAGAGATGGCTTGGCTTTTTTCAGCACTAATAAAATACTTTTTCACCCAATGTGTACTAGACCATGGAACTCATTGCCATAGAAAGTAATTGAGACCAAAATATTAGCAAATGTCAGAGACTGGACATTTATATGAACAACATGAATATCCAGAGTTATCATTAATGCTGATGAAAGATTTGTAAGGGATTGTCACAGGTTATGCACACCCCATCCCTCTTTGGGGACAAGATTGGGGTTGTGATTCCACCGTGGTTGCAGTCTACCAGACCAGTCTTAGGCTAACAGCAGTATGGCCCACAGATCAGAGTCAATATGGCTGCCCTCCGGGTTCGGGGCTGTGTGGCTCAATGGCCAGATCCGGGAGCTGACCAGGGTAAGGGAAGCTGGGCCACTCAACTCCACCTGGTCCTGGCCCAGGGCCCTGTCAGTGGTCAATGCATTCGCCACCCAGTCAGTGGGTATCCTACCGCAATATGCTGACCTTACGCAGGTGGGAGATACCACTCACTCCGCCTCCCTGGGCCACTTCCTACCGTGTTTCCTGAAGCTGTAATCCATATATTGTCAGAGTCGCCAGGTCCCTGGTGTTGGTAGCTCCCTGGAACTCTGACTCACGCTGATCGACTGTAGGTAACAGGTCTCAAGGCTGGTCCCCGGGATCTCTGGTTCCCGGAGTCAGAGGCTGTAGTCTCCACCAAGTGTGCTTCCTCCTCAGTGGCCAGCCCAGAGTGAGGTGAGCTGCTCTCCTTTATACTAGCCCAGCAGTTGAAGCAAGCCCAGCACAGTCCGAGGGTCAGGACTTCATCCACTCATAGTGTGGGATTATCCCTTTCTCGCCTACTGCGGGGTATGCACACCCCATCACAGGGATACATAACCTTGTCCTTCAGGATTTAAGATATTAACTACTGGGGATTAGGATGAAATTTACCTGGGATGCCAATTATCCCACATCTGACCATTGAGGGTTCTCTTCTAACTTCCTCTGAAGTTCCTGATACTAGCTACTGTCAAAGACAGGATAGAAGCCTGTATGGACCACAGCTCTGACCCAGTATGGCAGTTGCTATGTTCCCATATAAGAAGGTCTATAATGTGTGCAGTAACCACTTTAGCTAAGAAAATTACAGATAAAAACTATAGATTGTACCAGATGCTATTTTAATTTATTTTACTGATTTTGTACAGTGAGCATGATTTCATAATATGCAATTATTTTGCTGCATATTAATTTTTATTAATGGAAGTGCCATGAGATGCTCTACTCACCACTGGAGTACCTCCTTGTGGCCCCATCTGGGGATTAGCTCTACCAGTCTGATGCCCCTTCCTGCAAATATCTAGTCTATCTGCCTCTCTCTCAGGACTTGACTGCTCCCTCTTTGGGGCCTGGTCTTCCAGCAAGGTCACTGTAGTTTTCCCCCTTCCATGAGGGATTTGTGTACCAAAGTCTCTCTGTACCAACCATCCCAGGGAGTTTTCCTATTCGCTGCCCCTCAATGGTGCCACTTCCTCAGTGGCTGGCAGGGGAACCCAGACCCACCCTCTTCTCCAGTTCTAGCCCAAGGATCCTGCAACCAGCAGCTAAGCTCTGTACTGTCCCATACAATGCTGCTGTTTCCCAAGACTGCCTTCTACATTACCTCCATCACACTCCTTCACCACTCTCGTCTAGATATGCCCTTCCCTCCAAGCCAAGTTCCCTTCTCTCCCCAGCCTCAGAAAGAGTAATAGCTGACCTTCTCCATCCTGCAGCCCCTTTCTGCCGTCACTAGCTGGCTTCATACATCCCAGCCCGTTCCTGTCCAGGTGATCTTCATTCTTTAATTAGTCCTAGTCCTCATTGCTCCCTGGCTTCTCCTCCAGGGGCAGCCCAGGCAGTTAATTGGCACGCCTATTCACCTTAATCCCTTCAGGGGCTGGTGTAGGGTGAATACTCCATCACTGAAAGTTATTATAGTTTTAAAGTATTTTCATTAAATACAGCAAGACTATTCAGGAGCCCTTCCCTAGCAGTTGGGTTTCCCCTGAAATCTTGATAGATCCTCAAAGATTTCTATTTCTCCCTACTTTTGGAAACAAAACTGGATTGTGATAAAAGGACCTTACATTTGATTGTATGGAAAAATTGCCTGGGATCCCCTAGAAGTTGGTAGTTAATGTGTATCGCCACTATATATAAAACCCTTATAACACTAAACAAAATTATATAAGTGTGACACTGCACTCCATATTCTTCACAGTGATATTATTACGATATGATCATGGCACAATTATGATGCATTTTGTATGATGTCATGTGAGGCGTCATTGGAAAAGTTATGATTTGCTGAATATGATTATCCTGTTTGTATGCATGTATCACTTTTGTATCTAAAGTTAGAAATATTGACTATGTATCCGTATTTCAATCGTGCTTACTCTGGGTGACACCCACAACTAGCCATTCTGGTACAACAATGAAGAAGCCAGGCCATGCTAATGGCCCATCGGCAAAGACAATGGACCCTGGAAGAAATTAACCTTCCTGAGAATGCTCCATACAGCCTGTAAGTAATGGCTGCTATGACTCAGCAAGGTATACAAGGTCATGTGGCCAGGCCACATGACTCTGGACTCCATCTTGGGATGTCAGTGTTTTTCCACAAACTGAGTTTGGGACAAAGGGTTCCCGCCATATGCTAAAGCTATATAAGGCAGGGAGTGACACCATCTGTTGTTCTTCACTCCCCACACAAGAAGACTCCTGGAAACACCTGAAGATCAAAGACTGAACTGGGGGAAGTGCTGGACACAGGCTAAAGGGATTTCTAGCCTGTGTATGAAAAACCTGGGGGATTCCAAGCTGTAAAGCAAGTGCAGCTTGTACCTTGAGAATCTGCCAGCCTGCTTGTATCATCGGTCAGGGTGAGAGATTGTTAATTCAAATCCTATCTTTCTAGTATGTTAAGCTTAGTTTGCATTTTTGTTTATTTATCAGGTAATCCACTTTGAACTGTTTGCTATCTCTTATAATCACTTAAAATCTATCTTTTTGTAATTAATAAACTTATTTTATGTTTTAATTTAAACCAGTAAGTTTGGAGTGAATACTTGGGAATCTTAGCTCAGGGGGCTGTTGCATTTCCTCTCCACATTGAGGGAGGGGCAAACTCTATGAGCTTACACTGTACAGTGCCCGGTGCAGTGCAAGTTGGTATAATTTTGGGTTTGTGCTCCAGTGGGGGGGTCATACACTGGGAAGCTGGTAGCTATTTTGGCTGTAGACTCTATTGTTAGTTCATGCAGTGGTTGGTCAGAGAGCCTTGGATGTAACGGCAGCTGGGTGAGGAAGTGTAGGACTGGGAGCGGGTCTGCATCTTGTCACAGCAGCACAGTGTGAGAGGGAGCCCAGGCTGGTGGGTCAGATGGCTGAGTGGTAACCCAATTCCAGGTGGCACCCTGGGAGGAACCCATCACAATAAGTACATCCCCAAAACCAAGTTGTATTGCTTGTGGGTGTTGAAGCAGCATTGGGCTGTGATTAGGGGAGATATGCATTGTCTCCTATCTAGCCCCATTGAGTATCTACAGAAAAGATAATGTGACTTGAAGCTGCCCTGCTGGAGAAGGGGTGGTACTGGAGGCTGGAGTTCATGTAAAGGCACAGAGTCCTCAATGCATTGCCCTCACCTCAAGTGGATCTGTGGGGATTCACCAGGTTTGGGAAGGGTCCTGTCGCTTTTTCCAGGGGTTGAGATCATGCACGCTTCCCAGACAGGATGATGTGGAAGATGTCCACCATGGGATCCTTGTGGAGATGTCCTATCAGAAGCATTTTCTCAGGAACTGTCCTTCAGGATAGGCCCCGGTTCAGCTCTTTCAGTCTGGTAATAAAATAAGCCAATAAAAACAACAAAAATCCAACTACAATAAGCATTGTAAAAAGTAAAAACAAAAATGCAAAGAAAGTAAAAAGAAAGAATCCCAACTGACCTACACTATAAGGAAAGAAATGAAATGTCTGAGCAGAGTTATGAGAGGGAAAAAAATCTGTCTCGGAAGAACTGTCAAAGAGAATTCATTGAATAACAAGATAAAAGCTATTATAAAATGTCCTCAAAATGCCTTTCAAGCTCTCTCTCTCTCCCCCCCCCCCCCCGTTCCCTTCCCCAAAAGTAAAAAAGTAGCTAATGCTTTCATTTTGGCCAAACACCTGTCAAATTCTTATTTTAGTTTGATTTTAATTAGGAGCAGGAACTAATACTCTTCCTAATTAACTGAGCATCTTCCTTTTCTAATTCTTCTGCTGCCTCTTCTTCCACCAAGATAACCCACCAAATAGGATTGCTGAATAGCCATGAAATTCCCTAAAACAAGACTATGAAGATAACAAACAGTGAAGACTCAAAAACCAGTAATATATTCAAATTTATTCTCATGCTCTTAATTAATAATAATTCTAATTTTGTTTGAACTGAATAGCTTGAAAAACATGTAATTTGAAAAGCACTTTTCATGTGTCTGATAATGAAGTTGCTATCTACATCTCATTGTCGTGTATGAACTGCTAGGAGTGAAAGCAGAGATAGAGGTTTTCCCCTCCTTCAGTACCTTTTGTCTTTTACTCATCTGCGATTGTTCTGCAGATATACAGGCATAATCCCCGCATGCTTTACCCTCAGAATACCTGTGTACAATGCTTTTGTCGAAATTCAGCTGTCAGTATGATGGAGACCTATATGCTTTCCTTAGACTGAATGCTAGTGACTTCAGACATTTTGGGGTTCGTTTCAGATAAATATCTCAAGTTTGTGTACTTCTCCAACACTTTTCTAAACCAACCGAATCTCTTGAGTCATAAAGCTGATATGCACTTGAGGACATGCTTTTTGAAGCTGTAAAGAAAAACATTAATTTAAGAACACTGCAGAAGCTAAAAAATGGTTGATTTGAGTTTTGTTCTGAAGATGGGAGGGAAAGTGAGAATATTTGGCTTACGTTATCCAAATTAGTTTTCCCTTCCTTACAGGTTTCCCATTAGAAGAGGTGCTATAGTTTCATCTTGAACTACTTAGGCTCAGGCTTGGAATAACACTGCTATGTATCCACAAACCAGATGTTCTGTAACATCATCCCCAGAAGCACCACCTGGGTTTCATAAATGACACTATAGTGCCGTGCCAGCCTGGTACCATGACAGAATTCCTTGAAGTACCATTTTCATCGAGGGAATGTTACTTCTGGAGGAGATCTTGACACACCTCTAAGCACTTTTATGGTCCCCCTCACCTAATGTGAGCACCCAGAAATAAGATCATAGTGTCAGCTATACAGATGTGTCAAAGTGAACATGCTAATGGCGGGTGTTAATGACATCCCCTTGATTCCTTTACTGAATGTTGCTTACTTTTTTTATTTCAACTGAAAAACCCAAACAGACAGAGATCTCAAATGTAGAGATTAATCTGTGTCTACACACTAGCATATTTTATCTCTGTTTATAAAATGCTGGACTTAAACACCAGCCAAGACCACCCCACTAGAAATGACTGGGAAGCTTGTGATTTTTATAAGCTCTTCTTCCCTAGTGAGTTGACAACTCTCAGCTTTGGTTTAAGATGGTCAGATAGTGTAAAGGCTTCGATTGTAGATTGATCTTTCCTCCAGTTAGGTCATTCTTTGAAAAATGGAGGGATCCATGGCTTCTGCAGCTGCAAAGGTTCCCGATAATGTGTGTTAGATTTAACTCTTAAGCAGTTGTACGCTATCTGAATTTTTCCCTCTAAAACAACATCTCTCTTTGCCGACAGTCACCAGTGAGAGTATTGATATCCTTGATGTTTCTTGGATCTGTCACTGTTGCTGATTGTTTGTCAATATTTCAAGCTGGGCACTGGTGCTGACCAGAGCAGCAGCAGATGGGGTGGGAGGGGCTGTCATGTGACAATGGTGAAAAAATGACAAAGTCTTGTTTTTCTTTTTATACTTTATAAGAATACAGAAGATAGTATTATCCCTAGAGCTGTCCTGTGTGTCTGGCTCTCTGCTTTATTGCAGAACTACTGTTCCACACTGTCCCCAGCCCCCTCTGTAGTTTCCTGATAAAGAACAAAAACAAAACCATCCGCACCCATCTCCCTGTTTTCTCTTAAAAAGCATAATTTGTTGTTGAATTAAATATATGGATCCAAACGAGGCACCAGCTTCACCCCTCATTCAGAAGCATCAGGGTGGATGGGCTAAGGGAAGAGTGGATTCACTAGAGCACCCCTTCAGGCTGGACATGGAATAGCAGTTATTTTCTCATCTAATGCCTCTTCTAGTGACTTGGCTCTCCAGACAGTAGATGTCCTGATTTTATAGGGACAGTCCTGATATTTGGGACTTTGTCTTATACAGGTGCCTATTACCCCACATGCCCTGTCCTGAATTTTCATACCTGCTGTCTGGAGACAGGTCACTTTAAAGTCTCTCCCATTCTGGGCCAGCAACATCCCACTTGACACTAGTCATCAATATGATGTCTTCCACCCCTCTAGGGCTCCTCTACCATTCCACTCTTCTATTAGAGTAGTGGCCCCAAGGCTTCTCTCTAGTGTCTTAATTAAACTCAAAAGCCAAATAAAAGCTGTCAGGGTGCAGCTATTTCCAGTGACAACTGCTGGTGTTTTCCCCAGTACTTCTTCCTTATCATTTTAAAGGAGACTTTCTCTGAGTTAAGCTTGATTTGGCTTCTGGCTGCAACCTGACAATTAAAGAAGAGGAGGCATTTGGCATCTCTGAATCTCGTGTCCTTTAACCACTTGATCTGAGGATTTACCTCTAAGGTTGGCAACAATGTGATCTGGGAGACCCATAAGGTAACCTTGGTCCTGGATCCATCAGCTTGCAACAGAGCCAGTATATATATTGCACACTATACATATACACAAACAGGTTCATGTACAATATCATATATTATCATATAGCCCTTAATCTGTATTTAAATGTTTTCATTTTTGGATAAAAATATAAGACTGGCCACCCAGATTTACAAATATAGCATTTCTACCACAGCTTTTATATCAGAAAGTGTTAGAGTATTAATATGATGAGAATTGCATTTACATTGTACACAGTAAAGTGATTTCAATCTCTGCTAGAGTGAAAGAAAGTAATTTAAAAGCTACTTTTATCAACTAATTTTACAGTCTTAAAGTAATTGCATCTCTCTATTAGAAAGACAGAATTGCTCTTTTAGTAAATCCTGAAGCATATTATCTCTGTGTTTCTTAACCAGGATCATGCTTTAAAAATCAATTATATCCTATTATAATGATCTTTTTGCTAAAATACTTGATTTGCAGCATTTCTGTCAAACCAATTAATATTGACCTTTTAATACACCGTATATATGTATATGCATTCTGCGTACCATATATGTGAAAGATGTTTGAACAGTGTACACTTTAAAAATCTCTTCATTGCAGCCATAAAACATTTACATGAATCTTAGATTGAGTATTACTTGTGATTGGTTCAGTGTGCTATTTTAATTGGCCAGGATTTTAATAACAAAATACAAGGGGGCGTAGGATGGTTTTAACTAGCAGTTTTAATATTTGTGGCGTCCTGAACTCAGTTAATTAATCCAAACAGCAGTGTTTGAAATGGCATCTGGTTGATGCAGCTAGAAGTGCTTTTATAATCCTAAAATGCTCTTTAACTAATCTGCTCAGGTTTCTCAAATCTGTTTTTTTTGTAATTACTATTATCACGTGAAATAAAAACATGTTTGGTTAAATGAAGTCTACACTAATCAGTATCTTCAGTGTAAGTTCTCCTTTCAATACCAGTGTTTAAGGTTCTAAGAAGTGTTGGTACATTTTTTTTTCCTTCAAGGATTTTGGGTAAGATTGTTAAATCACAATCTGCTCTCAGTAAGGGGCAACACATAGCTACATTACCCCAGAGCATGTTAGGGAATGAACTGTCTCTGGCTTTGTCTTCTCTGCATGCTAACCTTGTGCCCAATCCTGGTTTTCTCCCTCTCTTTTCTCCCTCATCCACAGGCTATCGGTCAGTGTCACACAGCGAGGCAGCAGCCATGCTCGGAGCTCTAGGGCAGATCATGAGGTAGCTTTTATCATATGTTGTCACCACAAAATTAATGCAGGAAATATGTGCAACCCCAGGCAGCCACAACTATAAAGATATTGTCTTCCTCCAATACAATTCCCATAAGCCCATGTCTTCCGGTTCCTGAGGAATACCTTGCCATCTACCTGTCCTCTGATCCCTGACCAGAAGTGGTTTACCTTCATATCCCTCTGCTCAACATCCATGTGCCTAGCTGCTTGCAGTTTCTCCAGGCTTGCCCATCTCCAGTGTTTGAAACAGCAGAAAAATGGCACTTGATAAGCCTAGGTATCTATGGGCAGCCACCTGGCCATATACACACACCAGAATCTCCATGCATCTGAAGAAGTGAGGTTTTTTACCCACAAAAGCTTATGCCCAAATAAATCTGTTACTCTTCAAGGTGCCACCAGACTCCTTGTTGTTTTTGTGGATACAAACTAACACAGCTACCTCCTGATACTTGACACCAGAATCTTGGTGCAGCTTTGGGCTGAAGTAAGTGAAATCCACAATTTTAACAGTACAAAGAAGAACACTGAATGGTAAGAAGGTGTAAGAAGCTGCTAGCCAATCAAGGATCGAGGGCCTGGACAGCAGTGCAGGTGAGATAGCGGAAGGACAAGGATAAGAGCAGGAAATCTGGTGGTGCACCAACTACCTACTGGCTTTACAATGAATTGGACAGTATCTTGAGCATCCACATGAGCACAGAGCCCCATTTCAGCATGGACTCCTCTATGGAGCCAGGATGGGTGTGGGTTTGGAATCTGGATGACTGCAAAGATGCGACACAGGCTGCCCCAGACAGCCAGCAAGGAGAGGGAGAGTTAGAAGAGAGAGATGTGTTGGCCCTAGCCTGGGAGATGAGTTCAGTTTTGAGTCATAGGAGTTGTTCCCTTATGCATCCCAGAAAGATCCCAACATGATGGTATTTTCACAAAGAAGCAGGGGAGGACTCTGCATCTCAGGCTGGTAAGAAGGAGGCTGCCATCTTTGTAATTATGAAGGATATTACAAAATGATTGGATGGGTTCTTAATATACAATCGTACCTTCAGCGTCAGTGTGGATGGAGACAATGCCATTACAGTTGGCCTTCTCCACTGCTTCTGACCCTCCAGCGCCGCCCCCAACCCCGATCATGCTACTCAAAATGATTCAGGAAAAAATGTGACCCAGCACTTTACCACAGTTGCATCTAGTAGTATTTCTTTAAATAAATAATTACTGTAAAAATAAAAAGGGTTGTGTCCACATCCCGACCAAAATGTAAATTGCCATAGAACTATGCTTGAAGGCTCTCACTACCAACCCAAACCCCTGCCATGTTAAGACAGCCTGCCTGTATTGCAGAAGCAAGTTTATTACTTATTTGATTTTGCTCCATTCTTGGAGAGTAATAAAATATATTGAGTGAAAAATTCTAAATTTCAGGTGGTCTTCAAAATTCCTGGCTAAGGCTAGTCTCCCTCCACCACCATTGTAACTTGCAGTCCCATCCAGTCCCTTATCAGCTCATCAGTCACAATCCACAGAAAGATTTCCTTGGTGTAAATGGAAGGTCTCAACCCCAGCGCCTGGAATAACTGGCCTTTCTTCCATTCTGGTACCTGAAGTAGCACAACTTTTTGTAAGGTTGCAGTAGTCTGAAAAGGGTCTAACGTAATGGCCATTGCTGCTATGTCTTCTAGTAACTGGCCACCATCCATCCCCACAAAAGTGATTTGGATAGTTGGAAGGTAAAATTAACTCACCATTTCTTCTCCTGGGATAACACCTTTAGAAGAGTTCTCAATTGCAGACATTTGATGGCAGAATGAAAATGCAAAGAGAGTAGCATTCTTTGAGATAAAATGATTACTTTTAATTTGGGACTGTGCACTGAGAATAAAGTTGTATGAATTCGAGGGCAGTCATCAATTATTTTTTCCACCCACTGTCTGTCAGATACAATGGAGTTGTATCTTTTGCTGTTAATATACTCACTCATTTGAAATGCGGGGAATGGAATAGGTTATATATGTCCCATCAATTGCACCAGAACAGTTTGGGAAGCCCATCCATACAAACAGCTGATTGGTGCTGCAAGCCTGGGAGGTGGGAGAAGTGGAGCGGTGACTGTGCGCTCGGGGAGGAGGCGTAGGAACGCTGTAAAAAAAAAATCGGGGGCATCGCTTTTTGGTGCCCCCAAATCTTGGCGCCCTAGGCAACTGCCTAGTTTGCCTAAATGGTAGCACCGGCCCTGTGTACAGGCCAGTACATGGGCAATAGGGGGGTCAGAGTCTAGGTTCTTTCCACTCCCTTCTCACTGATCCTGCAAAAGCTGCTATTTCCTCTATATTATAAACATTGGGTGTGCAGCTCATACAGGAGTGTAAAAAGATGTCTTATGCCTCGTATGTGCAGTCAGTACAGGGCAAGCCAGAACTCTGTAAGAAAAAATGGAAATTGTAATCTGCACAGTACTCATCGAGATTACTTAATGAAGTGGTTAAGGCGCTGGAATCGGACTCTGGAGACATTGTTTCTGCTCTTGGTTTTGCCATTGACACCCAGTGCAACCTTGGGAAAAATCACTAAGAGCAAAATTCTGCCAACTAGCCAATGGCAACATTATTTGTGTTATTTAGGCTCAATTATCTGGTGTTAACTAGGGCTGGCAGAAAACATTTCCTCCATGATCCTTCCCCTGCCCCCCCCCCCCCCCAATGAAAAATGGCTTTTCAAACAATACAACAGTTTTTGTGAACATTTCTGTACTGATTGAAATTTGGGTTTCCCCCCTCCCCATTGATACAATTAGAAACTTTTTTAATCAAACCAAAAAGAATCAAAACTAAAAATGCTTTGGCTTTTGTCTCACTTTCCCTTTTTTACCTCCCTTTGACATTTTTTTTAATTTATAAAATTGATTAAATGGTTTGAAATTAAGAATGTTGTTTCAGTTTAAAAAAATGGAAAACGCCACAAAATATTTTAACCCCAAATAATTTGTCATTGAAAATATTTCCCATTTTTTCCTCACAGAGAGGAAGGATGGTTCCGTGGTCAGGGCACTAGCTTGGAACACTGAAGACCTGTGTTCAAGTTTCCTACTCCACCATAGATTTTCTGTGTGACTTTGGGTAGTCACTTGGGGCCAGATTTTTAAAGATATTTAGGAATTTAATCGGATTTTTCAAAAGCACCTAGGGAGGTGTTAGGCACCTATCTATATCTTTAGGGGCCTAAATACCTTTAAAAATCTGTCCCTTTAGTCTCTCCTGTGCCTCAGGCCACCATCTGTAAAATGGGGATAATAGCCCTTTCCTACTTCACAGGAACATTGCACAAATACATTTGTTAGACTGTGAGGTGCTCAGATACTACAGCAATGGGGCCATATAACTACCATAAACAGAATTCCCCCCCCCCTCCCCAGCAGACCTAGTTTTCACACATTACCAGCTTGAAGACCCTGGATCCTAGCTCAATTACAATCCATTGCTGGCCTTTTAAATTAATCTGTAGTTACACATTAAGAATGATTCCATATTGCAACTGTTTCTTTACCTGCAATGTTGCTGCCACTACTAGTTGTAAGGCAGCAGTAAGTATCCTTCATGGCTGGAGGAGGAGCAATCGCCTTCCAGTCCATGTTGTGTTGTTCTCTATTTTTAAATACAAAAGATTACCAGAGAGTCAGAGTGAGGACTTCTCACTCCATCTTTAACTCTCACCGGGCCTAGCTATTTGTAAGGTTCTCAGGAAAGCCTGTGATCTCATGTAACATTGCTATCCAAAATAGGGACATAAGTCAGAGTGGGAAGTCTTGTTTCAGGATTCTCTGGCTTTTCTTATTTAAAGGCAGATGCATAATGTTACTTAACAAGGAGTGTTACTTAACAAGGAGTGTTGTGTGTGTGTGTGTGTGCACACCAGAAATCCTGTTCCTATTTTTTTGCTTTGTACAGTATTGTATCTTGTTTGTAATAATTACAGGCTAATGTTGTAATTATAGACTTCTATGTAATTTTTATTATTTTTCTTCATGGCAACAGCTCTGGTAAGTTTTTTTTTTAAAGATACAAATTACAATGAAAATAATGGGTTATTTGGGGGAATGTATGCAAATGGAAGATCAGTTAAACGAAGAGTGAGTGGCACAGTAGAAAGCAAATAAAAATATTGGACACCATCTCCATAAAAAGGGCACAGGCAAAAACAAGTCTCCTCTTACTGCCAAAGTCTTCAATCCTGCCATGACCTGTGCACGAGCAGACCCCTGCACCAGTGCAGAGGACCAGGCAGGCAGCCAAATGCCCTCAGCTAACACCAAACTAAAAAAAAAAGATGTTCAGCACATTGCAGGATTCGGCCCTTTGGGTGCTTTTCCCCACCTTTGCATAGTTTCTTTCATTGAAAGAGTGCTTCATAAACATTAATAGAGTAAGCCTCATAACACCTGAGTAAGTAATGCAGCAAAGCAGTAAGAATAAATGAAAGAGCTTTATTGAAATAAATATTCCTTTCTGGGGCTTCCCATATCAGATAACAGCCACTGCAGATACACTGTGGCTCCAATTCTGAGAAGACTTATGCATATGCATAATTTTGTGTACTGTGAGTAGTCTCCTACACTTCGGTGACACCTCTCATAGAGCCTGATCCGACTCCCATTGAAATCAATAGCAAAACTCCCACTGGCTTCAGTAGCCCAGGATCAAGGCTGTGAGGCTTGACCCTGCATCATTCAAGTGTATGGAAATAGGCTCACGTCCACAGTGCATTAAATTAAGCCTGTATCTAAGTCTTTGCAGGGTCAGGATCTTAGTTAGTTTGGACTTAGGGTAACTAATGAGTATAATAGATGCATTTGTACTTGATGGGGCTTTAAAAGCAGACACCTGAGCCATTGGTTCCTGAATCCAGTTAGGCTTCCTTTTGTCTTGCAAATAGCCAAGACCTAGCACACCAATAAAAATGTGCACAATATAGAAAACTGGTTATAAAGAAAGGAAAGCTAGACAACTCAAGTGCAAATAGTCTAATGTGATAAAACCCCACCATCCAGCCTTCCCCCTGAAAATCCCCATTGAATGGATCCAATTCAGTTACAAAAGTCACAGGCCTAGATTGTCCCCTACACCCCAACAGCTGGCTCCTAAAGGATCACCCAGCATAGCAGGATCATTTAGTGGTGTGGGGGTTGCATGTATCAAATACTTCACCTAGTGACAGGCCGGGCCAAATCAAACCTAAACCCCACTTCTAAAACACCCCTGAATTTAGAGCACGAGGTGTTGAAATCAGGAACTTGATTGAATTTGGTAGCTTGGCCCCATTTTTAATGTCAAACAGTCTGGAGCCCATAGGAGAGATTTCATCTATGGTCTACCATATTTGATCAATGCTAATCTATTCTTTGTTCTATGCTATATAGGAGCTTGTATCATCATCATCACCACCACTGTAGTGCACTGTCCATCAGGACATTAAATGACAGGATCAACATCTTGTCACATGTGGTGGTCTATCATATTATTTCAGTGGGAAACCTGGTACCAGGCAATTGAACACATTTTTCATTTGAGGATGACTTCCACAAAAATAAACCATTTTACGAACGATTTGAGATCTAGTGATGAAAAGCACTATATAAGGACCAGGCATTATCAAGAAGGCATCTAATAGAAAAGTGCATTAGAAGAAATTTTTAGTACCTTCCCCTCTCTCCCACTTTCCCTTATTCTGTGAATTATGTAAATGGTAAAAATAAGCCTGGAAGCAGTTTCTCAGCTGAACCCCTCTGCAAATATTTGATAGGTATTGGTATTCAATATTTGTGTATTATCACTTGATTAACAAAGTGCCAGACTAGAACAAAAAAATGCAAATGGTGCTTAGCAACTTCCCACAGGAAAAGCTTATTTCCCAGCATAAAATACTTTGTGCTAAAATTATCATTGCAAGAGAAAGACTTGTTTTGTTTTCACTTTTTCAAATACATCCTAAGAAGATGATCTTTTATTTAACCAAAGGATCCCAAAGCACTTTGCAGACTTAACAACTTGTTACACAAGCTATATAAAGATCACTTCTCTCACTCCAGAAATGCAGCAACAACTATTGTGTAACATAGTAGCTGTTACGCCATACACAGCAATACTACACAACAGTTTAGGGAAGGGAAGGAAAAACAACATCCCATCGAAACTGCAAGGGAAATTTAGCTAAGCAGAATATGATTACCCAAGTTGTAATTTGCCCAAGACACTGGGGCTAACACTCTCTTTCTTTTGAAAAATGCCAGGAGATCTTTAATGAGAACAAGGTCAGTATCATGGTTTGATATCTCAGCTGAAAAACAGCAACCTCAGCAGCACAGTATTACCTAATACAAGACTGAGGTGTAGGTTCAGATCTGACTCAGAGGGAAGAATGCCATGTACTGGCAGGGCCGGCTCCAGGATTTTTGCCGCCCCAAGCAGCCCCCCCCCCCCCAAATTGCTATCACGATCTGCGGCACTTCGGCGGCAATTCAGCAAGAGGTCCTTCGCTCCGAGCCGGAGTGAGGGACCCTCCGCCGAATTGCCACCGAATAGCTGGACGTGCCGCCCCCCTCCGGAGTGGCTGCCCCAAGCACTTGCTTGCTAAGCTGGTGCCTGGAGCCGGCCCTGTGTACTGGATTACCATCACCACGTCCTGCTGTACATAGCTTGTTCCTTGAAGTTTCCCCATCTGACCGAACCATGCTTAGTTGGTGATATCTGTCAGATACACAGTACAAGGTAGTATGGCAACAAGAGGCAACGAGTTCTTTTTAATTGTATTCAAACTAGTCTTTGTTGTCCCACTTTGTTCTTTATGGTGGGATAGATGGGTGCTAGGTGGCTACTAGTGGTGAGCTAACTGAAGACAGTAGAGTCTATTCGTGACATGAAAAGTGAAAATATTGGTGATCAGAAACCTAAAAACAAAGCATGCTAAGCTGGTAATTTTAATCATTTGCATTTGTTTGCAAAGATCTTAAAATATTCTTGCAATGATAGTTTCTGATGGTTAGAAGAGAGTCTTTTCAATTGGGTGAAACATGCTAGAATGTATTTTGTCAGTCTAAATATTGTCTCTGACCTTTTCAGTTCTTTGCGTTGTAAAGATGAAGCTTTTGTCTCTTTTGTTACAGTTTGCATAGCTCTGGTATGACATATTTCAGTTTATTTGCATATTGTGATCTAATCAGTTCCAAAGCAGACACTCCTCCACTTCCACCCCCCCGGGAGATGGGGAAAAAAACCACTTCAGTTTTGAAATGTTGTCATCTCCAAACCCCACGTTAATAAAGAGCCTAATTCTATAAGGTGCTGAGCAGCCTTAATTCCCATTCACTTCAGCTGACTCTTGCTGACTATGCAAGGTCATGTCTTAAACAGTGCTCAGGACCTTGCAGGATTAGTCCCTAAAACAGTTTTAAATTCATTTCAAACGTACACCTCTACCCCGATATAACGCGACCTGATATAACATGAATTCGGATATAACTTGGTAAAGCAGCGCTCTGGGGGGGCGGGGCTGTACACTTTGGCGGATCAAAGCAAGTTCGATATAACGCGGATTCACCTATAACACGGTAAGATTTTTTGGCTCCCGAGGACAGCGTTATATCGGGGTAGAGGTGTACTTTCAAAGACTGCAGAAATAATCACACAAAATACATATTACAGTCTCCCGCTTCCAACTTGGTTCTTAACTACCACTATGGATAACTTCCCACACCCAGGAAGAGAAACAGTGGTGGCACTGACCTAGCTACAGGAGTAATCCAACGTTAGGAGTGCATGTCCATCTTGCCATACATGCTCCAAACACAATGATCACCACCAGACAAATCTTTAATTTTACCTAGTAAAGCCTACCTCCTCTCACCCCATACTCCTCAGCATCCATACAATTGTGTGTTTATCCTTGTGGCTGACCTGAGAAAGGCAACCGTGATGGGGTTAAAGAAGAAACGTACCTATAGGCAAGTGATTCTGTAATTCTCCACTGAAGGGTTTCTTGCATCCTATGCTTGCCACAGTCAGAGGCAGGATACTAAACTAGATGGACCATTGGCCTGATCCAGTATGTTAGTTCCCATGTTTCAGAGAGAGGAAGAGACTTAATAACAGAATGTATTCTCCCTATTAATAATTGTCCTTGATATTTGTGCTATTAAATGTTACAGCACCTTTCCGCACCTGCTCCAGCCATACCATCCACACATTATGTGGAAACTGAACTCACCCCTTTCCTGGGGTTGGGCTTTATGCACCAAAAAATGAACAATACAATAATTTAGTTCAACTCTGACTTTGTCCCGAGGCTTGGTTGCTCCTAAGGATCCTCCTTCAGGACTGCTTTGCTCACATCCTAGATGTTCTTTTTCCTCTTCAGAGCACCCACCTTCCTTCTAGTCAGGTGGGGAAATGGTCCTTCTGACTCAGAGTCAGCAGAACCCACTTAGCATTACCCAGCACTTGCTGACAGGAAGTGGTGTTTTGAGCAAAATCTGCCAGGAGTGAGATGTCACAACATGTAGGTGAGCCGCATTTTTCTTTATAAAATAGCTTGAAACTTGTAATAACATTTCTTAGCCAGGCAAAATAATTTGTGCAATTTATACTGTACTATAGTTAAGTAGTAGATTTGACAGAGGGTCCTAAGAGACACAGAGTAACTTGTCTCTTAGGGCTCATTTTCTATTTGCAATTACTGTCTTTCTCATAACCTCCTGATTACTTTGTCATAACTCATATTACCCAGCAAATTAAAAGGGGATGCTTGAAAAATCTAACAGAAAATTCAGAATTCTAAACATCACAACACAAAGGGATCTGAGGGGGTTCAATACACCACAGAAGGTACTCGGCATTTCAAAGGATTAGGTCTTGAAATTGGAACGACTAGAAAATCACCTTATTTTCTTTCATACCCTTGCATCATCATAAGTGGAATTTCAGCCATAAACCTTAAAACTCAGTATTGCCAAACCTAAGCATTCAAAAATCATGATTGGCTTAAAATCATGAGAGTTTGTGTCTATTTTGGGGAGGGGGGGCCTTCAGGGTTCATGTTTTCAAGCTTTTCTCCATAACCATGAGGTCTGGAAACTTCTTATTCTCCCCCCCCCCCCTCCCCCCAATGACACCTGAGATTCTCATGTTATCACAGGATAGCAGAAACTGCCACTTTAAGAAAAACACCAAAATATCACAAGACTTGATACTATGAAAGTTGACAACACGGAAATAGCACTTTACAGTACATACACTGTAACACTGTATACTGTGGAATATGCAAATGGAAGTCTAGATATCTGAATTATTGCATGAAATGTTCAACTCTGCCTCTCGTTGTATATTAGACAAATTGTGAAAGATTCTCTTTGGGTCTATCACCACTAGTTGGTGCGAACATGGAACTGATGGGTAGACGCTGAACGTGCAAGGGACTATGGTTCTAAATGGCATCAATAAGTGGTTTTATGCCAGACTTATTACCAGTGACCCCATTAACAATGACACAGCCTCTTTCACCATCTCTCAGACATATGTTTATATACTTTGTGTGTGTGTATATATGTATATGCATATAAAGTGGCAATTTGGTCACAGTCACACATCCAGGCTGGAGCTAGGAAGAGGTCTAACAAAGAACGTCTAAGCCATAGTACCAGGGCTGGCTCCAGGCACCAGCGAAGGAAGCAGGTCCCTGGGGCAGCCAATAGAAAGGAGTAGCAGTCCGTCCGTTGTTGGGGCAGCACGTCCAGGTCTGCGGCGGCAATTTGGCGGCGGGTTCGTCAGTCCCTCTCTGACTCTTCGGCAGCGCTTCGGCGGCAGCTCAATCGGGTTTTTCTTTTTTTTCTTTTTTTTTCTTCGCCGGTTGGGGTGGCAAAAAAGCTGGAGCCGACCCTGCATAGCATAACAGACTCATGTGCATGACACGTTCATCTACTGGCATAAGGATAATTAAGAGAGAAATTAGGATAAAAGTTTTACATCAGCCCACATTATTCGTTAAGCAAGCGTAGCAGTGACCACATCCGTTAGTTGATACTGACCCCATCATGTGACAAGAATCTTTCTTAACCTTTGTAGCAGGTCAGGTGGCTGGAGGCAGAAATCAAATTACCTTGTTTACCAAGACCGCTATGTGTCATACCTTTGTTACACCTAGTAGATAAAGATTAGATTCTGAGTTCGGGTTTGCTTCAGATTACCACTCAGAAGTGAACATGATTATGTGAAGTTCTCTGAAACTGCTGGAATCTCTTGGGTGTGCTAAAATCGGTCTTGAAGTCATGTAAGAACAGAGCTACAGCCTCATGTGATGCAAATCAGCATAACTCCTTTGAAAACAATGAAGCTACATTGATTTACACCAACTGAGAATCTGGCCCAGCATTTTTGGGGAGAATTCTTATCTTTCTTACACCACATTAGTTTTATGGAAATTCAGTGAGAACAATCTCATTCGTATTATGCATGATGTATGTGTATACACATACGCACTTTTCTTATTCTGGTCTCTAAGGGAACCTGCAAAGGTTGAGGTATGTACAAATTAATAAGAACAAACTAATAGAACAGTTAAAAGCCTTCTAAATATTCCAGAAGTTTGCAAAGGGTTAAAAGAAAAGAGTTTGTATTTTTTTGTGAGTGGCCTCACCCATTCTTAGTCAATACTGACGAAGATTCAAATTATAGAAAGGAATTGAAGAGGCCTGTGCTTGGCAATGGGTTGAGAACAGCTGTGAAAATAAATGACGACTAGAGAGATAGAGGGAAAATATACAAGGTAAAAGTATGCCTTATAGTACTTTTACACTCATGTTGCAGATGGTGGTGTGTTTTAAAATCTCAGCTTTCTGGCAGGTGCATACCTGGTGGACTTCTCAGAGGATAGATCCAGCCAACATTCTGAATGTTATCACAGAAGATCCAGTTGTTTAAGAAGAAGAGAACTACATATCCATGCAGCTTATTACATGCCAAAGGTACATATCAAACCATAGAGATTAAAGGCTGCGTATGTGTATGTACAAGCACACACATATTATATATATATATAAGGAATTTATAAGAGATCAAAGAGTTCCAAGCTCTTTCTTTATTTTTATATATATATATATATATATATATATATATATATATATATATTGTCTGCTTATTATTGCCAGAAGAAGCTGATAACAGGAAGGAGGCTCAACCTCCAGTTACCAAAAATTTTATATTATATATATCACTCAATCCAAGTGACTCTTTTCAACATCTGCTTCTTTTCTTTTCTTTCATAGAAAGCATGCATGAATAATCAGACCACAGTGCTGCTGTTAATTGTAAAAATCATT
This sequence comes from Terrapene triunguis, assembly GCF_002925995.2. NCBI lineage: Eukaryota > Metazoa > Chordata > Testudines > Emydidae > Terrapene > Terrapene triunguis. The sequence continues at coordinate 54,683,865 of NW_020664393.1, forward strand.
AGTAAACTTCCAGGTGCTGTTTACTATATAACCATTGTAATTTTCTATCCTAAAATCAGCATCTCACCAACATCATTGTCTGCCCTGGGGCATGGGGATTGTGCAGTTTTTACATTGTCAAAGGCAGTTGCAACCCCATTTGCAAGCAATGAAAGAAATGGATCCACACCTGCAGCGTTTGAGGCAATAATTCCTAATATTAGCCAGACCTCATGAGGAGAGGGCTTTTTTGCCAATCTTTTATGATTCAACACTTTACAATCCATTTGAAATCATTTAAATATTCTTTTATTTTGTTACTCCTACCCCATGTTTATTCTTCCCTTCATTTTCCCCTCCTCCCAAAACAAACTTATGAAAAACAAGATATAGCCTAGATATACTACTGCACCTATGAAGTTAAGGAAATACTAGAATTAACATTTTCAGAGCATGATGAATTACTATGACCATCCCAGGAGAAGGCAGAGAGATACTCTACAATGTCTTGTCACAATTAAAATATAGATTAAAAACAAAATCAATATCTGTCTTAGAGACACCACTTGATTTCTGCTCACAAAATTTATCACAAAATCTGAATTAACTCTTTGGGCCAAATCCCCAGTTTCATTCTATACATCACAGGCTAGAAGATAGAAGGCAAGGACCCCCAGTTAGTTTAAACCAGCATATTTGCATGGACATCATTTACACCAACTGAGGATCTGACCCTCTGTTTACAGTGGCTTCTTATTTATAAAGTGCTATGCCTACAAGGATGTGCTCTCACGGCAAAAGTGGTCTCACATTATCATTCTTTTTAAACTTCTCTTTTGTCTGAAGTACATCCTGAGCTGTCAGCTTCATGTTCCCAAGAGAGTCATTTCAGAATAACTAACTAGAACAGGGTGAACTGCTTCATTTGTAATTGAGGTCCTGATGAACTTCACATAGTGCTTGTTGCCGACCCAGCATTTGATAGCATTTTAATTCAATGAGTTGAGTCTCTAAGTACTGTAAGTTTAAAATGTATACACCACATAATCAGAGCAGTACTGCTAATAGAACTATTGTAGTTTGCTTTTATACATTGCAATTTCTTTGAAATTTCTTGATATAGCAAATTCCTCATGGAACTAGCTCCTGGTAACTGGTGATAAATATTCACCAATTGGGTTTTGAAGCTTGGACAAGGGAAAAGAACAATTTGGACATATTTATTCTGGTACAATACGGTAGAAATGTTGTCCCTGATCTGTAAACCCTTACTCATCTGAGTAGAGTTTGAAATATATGGGACCACTGAAGGAAGTAAGGGTTAGAGAACTGTGCTTTAGAGAAGATAATAAAGGGCTTGTTAGATGTGCTGAGCACCTATATCCCCACTTGAATTGACTGGGAGTTGTGGGTACTTAGCGCTTCTGAAAAACAGGCGCAGGAGAAGTAAACAAAGAAAAAAAACATTTAAATCAAGAGCAAGAAGAGGATCAGGACTATAGATGGGACAAGCATATATTTAAGGCCCTGATTCTGCAAAGCACTTAAGCACACGCTTTCAACCCATTTCTTAAGACTATCCCTATTCAGCAAAGTCCTTAAGCATTAGCTTAATCATGCATTTAATATTAAGTCTCATTCAAGTGGGTCATAAAGTCCTTTAAACTTAAAGATAGGTGCTAAATGCTTTGTTGAATTCAGGCCTAAACAATTTTGTCCCAGTTAGGAAGGGATTCAAAATACCGTAACAAAAAGTCTACTGTCTTCCATTCTCTGGATGAGTCTTTCATAATAAAGGATGTTCTGTTGTATCTCCTTTCTCAGCCAAATGGTGGTGAATTGGCTCTCTGGTGACTCAAGGATATTTTTCGTCATGAATGGTCTTATTTTCAGCAATTTTATTTCACGTTTTGAGAACTCATCTAAATAAGCTGCCTTCAAACAACAAGCAACAGGGAATGGTGATGTCATTGTTTTCTTTAAAATCCATTTAATTCTATCAAAGATATTTTTTCAAAATTCCAAACCCAAATGTATGAAAGTAAGAATCAGAAATGGAGGATCTCAAGTTGGTGTCTTTAAGACTTGACTGATGAAAGGTCGGATTTTCAAAAGGGCTCAGTGTTGGCCTACCTCTGCTTCCACTGAAGTCTATGGGAATGTTACCATTGATTTCAATGGGAGTGAGAAAGGCCATCCCTGGGTGCTTTTGAAATCCCAGCCAAAGTCTCCAGCCAACAGCATACTCTATTAAGAATCTTAAAAATAAATTCACATAATGGATCACCTTATAAGTAAAAGCCAAGGGCTTTATCCTACTCTCATTTTTGAAGTCAATGGAAAAATCGTTGTTAACTTCCAGGGAGCAGAATTGGGGCAAAAATCTTATCTAAGTATTGGTTAAGGTAGGTTAAATTCTTTTTTCCTACATTGACACAGAGATTTGAAATCCCTTAACATCCTTATACATGTGTGAAGGCTTTAATCCTGCTTATTAAAGTAGGGGTCTGTTCTGAAGTCTATTGAAGACAGTGAAAAAGACTCTCAGGCCCAGATCCACAAACAAACTTAGTCCCCTAGCCCTCAGACTTAAAAGCCTAAGTCCCAGTTTTAGGCATCGCTGTGATCCACCAAACTCCTGCTTGGTTGCCACAGAGCTCTGTGGAATCCTAAACTTATTTGGTGCCAAAATTTCCATTGGCACCTCAGTTTCTGCCTCTGAAAATACACACTGCTGACTCACTCAAAGCCCCTGGATGCCTATCTCCCACCTACGCCCCAGTGTGATCCACAAACTGGGAGAAGATAGGCACTTCCCTGCCTATCTCACCCAGGGGGCCTGACTGACAGACGTTCTCAGAGGCCACTAACCGGATCAGGTCTCATTTAAAATGTGGCCAGAGGAATAGGTGCTGCTGCCGTCCACCTTATAAGTTGTAGCCCAATAGCTAGAGCACTCACTGGGGATATGAGACACCCTGGTGAATTCCCATTTCTGCCTGAGGGGGAGAAAGGATTTGAATGGGGTCTCCCATACATCTCAAAAGAGTGCTCTAGGCACTGAGCTATTGGGTATTCTAACATGACGCTCCCTTAATCTCTCCTGTTGAAGCTGTTCCACTTCAGATAAATATTTAGAGAGTCATTAGACCACAGAGAGACAGAACATGAGTGAAAATGATTCTATAATCCAGTGATTAGGCACCCACCTGCTCCAAGGTGTTTTAATTGTATAGGGGGAGGGATGGTATAGAGAGAGAGAGAGAGCCAGAAAGAGCACTCAGCCATTAGAGCAACTCTCCTGAGAGGTGGTTGACCCCTATTCAAAGCCTTTCAAAACGTGGTTCCCAGGTTTTTTGTGGAAAAATACTGACATCCCAAGATGGAGTCCAGAATGATGTGGCCTGGTCACACGTCTTTGCAGTGTTATAGCAGCCATTGCTTACAGGCTGGCCAAAATGCCAACAGGAAGGTTAAGCCATTCCACATTCCATTGTCTTTGCTGATGGGCCATCAGCCTCATCTGGCTTCTTCACTGTTGTACCTGAAAGGCTAGTTGTGGGTGTCACCCAGAGTAAGGATGACTGAAATTCAGATACATAGTCAATATTTCTAACGTTAGATACAAAAATGATACATGCATAAAAATAGGATAATCATATTTAGCAAATCATAACTTTTCCAATGACACCTCGCATGACCCATCTTGTATAAAATACATAATATGCTATAATCATATCATAGTAATATTACTATGACTAATCTGGGGTGCAGTGTCACAGTGGGGTCTTAGGATATACCCCTCTCATCAGCTTCTCCCATTGGCTAGCTGAGGCAGCTCCCTGCGTAATGTGCTGGCTTTTGTGGACCCATTCTTAGGCACCTCTCTCTCCCCATGCATTGTATAGGGAACCTAGGCTCTTAACTCAGGCTTTGTGGATCACAATGCCTAAATCCCTCTGTGGATCCAGGGTGCATTGACTTCAAGAGGCTTTGATTCAGGCCCTTTATTCATAGGGTCAACAGATCCTCTATACAGCTTTTGAGTTGAATAGCTATTCTGGTCTTCAGCTCTAATATGGACTTTCTTGTAAGTAACAATGAGCTTTTGCTACAATATAGAAGTCAATGAAGAAAAATAGATTGTAAGAGAATTGTTCAATATTCAACAGAAAATTTTGACCAGGTTTGATTTTTGCAACTCTGAAGTTTGTTCCAAGATTTCCAGGTGTGTCTCATCACTGAGTTATTTGTCTTTAGATGTTTCAGGGTGAATTCTTGGTAAGTGCCAGCCTTGCATGTGTGTGTTAATTGATGCTCTGTTTTCACCTGTGGCAATTGCACTTCATCAGCCTGCCAGACTCTGCAACGTTGAGCCAAATTAAAAGCCCACTGATAGAGCTTTACATTTAGTAATTTTAAACCTCCATATTTAAGGTTGGCAAATGTTTTGGTGCTTCTCATCTTCAGCTACAGTTATCTGAAGACAGACCAAATATAAAAAAAAATAATAAAGATAGATATATGGGCTGCACAAAAACCTGTTATCTCAAGCTCTTTCTTCATTTAACATCTCCACTGTATTTCCCCATAAAGCATTTTGCTTTTGCTCTAGATTAAAACTAACAATTTGCTGCATAATGTGGGTTTTTTTAAAACAGACTATTTAAGGCACAATTTCTGTTTATGGTCCCAAGGTATGCTCTAATCACCTTTGTTTACCTCATATTACTTCCTTAATTAACTGACAACCTATTAGCATACTTTTTTTTATCCCAGGAGTATTAATTATACGGAATTTATATCATAAGCATTTATTCATGATCAGTTGGATGAATAAAACATTTACCTGTTTATAGCTACTTGAGGTTAATACTTTTATATAAAAAACTCACCTGAGATTTACAATCAAATTATCAGATTTTTAATTTTCTGTTACATAATGATACTGTATTAGTCATTGTAGTATTTTATTCCACTCTAGGCTAAACAATCATTTAGTGGAGCACAGTGTTGGCAGCATTAATTAACCAATGATACATGCTTAGTTGCACAATAAGCTACAAATAATAAAAATGCAAGATGAGACGATGTATAGGCCTTCTGTGTTAATTTTATGCACAGTCAAGACAGATCCTGCCCTCAGATACGCACATGGAACTCAATGGGAGCTATATGTACAGATAAGGGCAGAATCTGGCCAACAGGAAGGACTGATTATTGTCACTATCCGGCTGATAACCTCCCTGATGATTTTATCTTTGCTCATATTTGAAAGTGAAACACCAGGGACCAGGTGGAAGAGTGGACCACTGACATACCATAGTGATGAGCATAGCATAAATGTCAGAATTATACAGAGTCCAAAAGTGAAATAAGTTTGATGGTCTCAGCCCAGAACCATGGTTTCCAATCCTTATGGTTGGAGTTACTGAGCTTGTGATAGTCTCTTGCCAGGTATCTCATCAATTTCATGTCACACGTTGGCTTGGTTACCCCATCTTGCCTCTGACCCTCTCCCATCTCTTTCTCTTTTTTTTTCCTTCTTGTCTCTCTCTTCATGATATTTTGCAGGCTGTCTTCCATTTTTTATTTTTGTACTTTATTTTGTTTTTCCCCTTCCCAATACCTTTCACCCAGTTCTCTCCTCCCTTCTTGCCTCTCTGTCTTTCACTGTTTCTCTCTTCTCCTCGTGTGCTGGTTTACTTCACTCCCCTTTCCTCCATGCTCATTCCCTCTCCCCCATCAGGTCACTCTCTGCTTCTCTTCCCTCCCACCCACTTCTCTACTTGTCATACTCCACCCAAGCACACACCTCTCCTTCAGCTCTTCTCCTCCAGGTGGATTTTCTTGTTTACTTTACAGAGGTTAGTGTAAGGGCACTGCTTTGAGAGGCACTGGGTGGGCAAGTATCTGTGGGGGTGGGGACGATGGTAGAGGAGCGCCACAGCAGGAGCAGGAAAGTGGGAGTTGAGAAGGTTTCTGAGATAGATAGGAAACTGCATAGTGGGAAGAAGAGTGTGCAGGCAGGGAATGAAGGGACCAGAAAGGTGACTAAGCCACACTTGAAATGGTTACTAACATGGTGATGGGTTTTTTCTGAGAATACTATCCAAGAATTTATAAATGCAGTGGGTCATGGCTGACTATCCAATACATAACATATCTCCAAAAGGAACTGGAAGAATAGGGGTGTCAGATATCCTAAGGCTGCCTGCGACAACCTTATGACCTCATGAAAAGCATGGCTACAATGCCTTTGACTTCTCCTTTTAACTCCTAACAGAAATCAAGCATAGTTTGCTTGTCATCCCTTTTCAAAATGATTCAGAAAACTAACCCTTTGACTGTGCATCCTGTTTACAGAGTTTACACCTTCTCTCACAGCTCTGATTTCTTTCAGCACACAATATGTTCCATAGTGCAGTTGTGGACTTAATCTAGCTTTCAATGAGAAGCCCAAACAGTTCAGACAGGGTGTCATAACTTACAGAAGTGTAACTTCCCTATATTTGCCTTGTGTAGGAGGAATTTAGATACGTGGGCATTGACTTCAATAGCAGCATTGTCTATTCATTGATGACAGGATCTGATATAATTCATTAATTGTATTTTTATGCAGTGTCTTTAGCTGCCATCAGGAAGTGCATACATTGGATACCACACTACCCCAAAAGTGCTTAATACAGTTTTGCTTACACAATTCTCTAAATATTAAATGAACCTGTCAGACTATATGAAGAAAGAAATCTCAGTCACTAGGAGCTTGTGCAAAATTCTATGGGTCACAGTGTATTTGACAGGAATAGGGATAAGGGAATACAAGGAATGACCAAGTAAACAAAGCAATTTCTTCACCTCCTTAAATCATCCCAATCCCCAGAATCCACAAGGCATCAAAACGTGACCAAAATGGACCTTTTGGTAAGTGCTTGGATGAGTTTATTGGTATAATATGCAGTGTGTGCCAAGAGAAAAAACTTGCCCTCTTCTCTCCCTTCCTTGGTCAAAGAGTTCTGGATAAACTTGCTGAAGGATCTTCAGGCTCCAAGGAGCTGTATTTGAGCAAAGGTTGTTTGGGAGAGAGATCTGACATCTATCTTCTTATCCCTACTCTTTTCTGGGCCACTCTCTCCTTTTTCTTTTGACTTTTCTCCCTTGAAGTTAGGGAGAGCCCAAGAGGGGAGTCGTGACGAACTGTTCTTTGATAGTTTATATCTATCCAGCCCTATGTTGAGATCTATCCAGTGAGAAGTACACACCAAGGTTGAATTTGACCTAATGCATTGGACTGCAGATCCCATGGAAGTCTCTAAAATAAATTCACCAATGACTTAAATAGGGGTGTAAGTTACAGATGGGTTGTAAGTTCATCAGAAACTGGGTACATAAGTTTCAAAGTATTGTAACTGGCATTAGTCAGACATTTAATAAACATGTAAAATGACCGTAGCTTATGATATATCAAGGGGAAGGAAGTGATCTAACATGTGGTCTAAGACTCAGACAATAGTGTGGAGTAACCTGCTGTCACCAGTACTGTTCTTGAAAATATTTAAGGTAGTTGCCTCTGGAAGTTTTCCCATTCTCATATCGACCAAACTGCAGTCTATACAGATTTTAAACCAATCAATGGGACATAATGACTGCTAGATCTTAAGGCAGTCTCAGAATGGTGTCATATAGCTGTCTGGGAACATGCAGACGAGAAATTAAATCTCAAACATTTATGTTCAGTCAGCGAATTTTCAACGTTTGAGTAGGTTCAAAGATTGAGCTAATTTTCCTATGCAACGAGAGGGGAAGATTGCTGCCTCAAGAAGAGAATGCAAACACTGTGGTACTGATCTGCTACCCTCCTTGCTGTGCACTGATGTGTGCTGAAGAAACAGAATGCCAAGGCCACAGAAAGACAGCAAGAAAGTCTATCACCTCCAGCAGTCTGTCAAAACACCACCACAAAGTACAGAAACATGCTTCTGGAGTGTTAAAATTCTTTTTTTTTTCCTTCCTCCACCAAGCAGCCAGCTAATAAGAAAGGGAGAGAGAAACTTCAACTAAAGGCTCTCCCTTCTTTTACAAGTGTGAGAAGATACTGTGTAAAACAGCAGCTTCTTACTCAATAGATCTGCTCCCCATATCTGTTTAGAACTCTGATTACTTTACTGACAAAAATTAAGTTTTAATGCTTTTTATTCCGAGTAGCAACTCAAATTCAACATAACTAAGAGACAGGCAACTGGATTGTATTTGTTCTAGCAGAGCATCAACACAATTGATGACTAAATTCCAACCAATCCCACCAATGCAAACCTACTGAAGTCAATGAATCTGCATAGGTGTCATTGAGGACACAGTTTGGCCCTCAGTATCTTCAATACAGATGATGAGGAAACATGAGAAGAAAAGAACCCAGCTTCTTGTTTGGGTCCCACAATATGTTTTGAGGCTGGCAGTTAGGAAAAAAAATATTTACTTGTAAGTTTAGCCCATTTGGTACATACAGTCACTTAGAGACAGTATACATGGGAACCCTCCTCCAACACACCCCTTAACCATTTTTAGAATCACTTTTCAGACAAGAACTACATTTTCACATGAACATTTATAGGGGGCCTAGCAAGGCTTGTACACGTAATTCTTATGAGAAGAGGATATTGAAAAATCCAGAAACTTTGCTTTCATATAGCAGATGAGAATGATCTCTCCCATTACTCCGCACAAAGCCAATTTTTCTAAACTTGGCTGCCTAAAATTAAGCACTTTAATCCACAGTCACTGTGCCTCCGTGCCTCAGTTTCCCCATCTGAAAAATGGGGATAGTGACACTGAGCTCCTTTTTTACCGTGCTTTGAGATCTACTGATGAAAAGCACTATAAGAGTTAGGTATATTATTAATTATTATTTATTATTAAGGCACCTAATTAAATTTGATTTTTCACTTAGGCGCCTGACTTAAGGTGGCCAAGATTGAAAATGCTGGCCTAAGTCCCAGCATTGAGATAAAGCACTAGCAACTTTACTCAGTACATCTAGATTTCAGAGCTATCTGGATGTCTACATAGTTCTGACAGAAAAACTCCCAAAGTCTCCTATCTCTGAGCAAGCAATGAACCTGGTTTAAAACCTGGGATGGATTATTTGAGGTCTGTTTTTATGCTGGTTGGTCCAAAGTCTTGGCCAATAACATGGAGGGAAATCTTCAGTGGACATTACAACTTTCAACCCCTAACTCCAAAAATATCTTGTGTCCTGGTTTTGATGTTGGTGCGGAGTCCCAGTACAGAAGTTATTAAGAGACTTTTAGCATTCCTCGAGTGCTGCAATGCTTTGATGCTACTCAGCCAGCTGGGAAGCAACTTCTCCACCCTCCAACTGTGCCCCCTGCAGGTTGGCAAACAACTTCAGCCATCTGGCGTGGTAGGCACACTGCCCAATTTCTTCCTCTGGCTGGCCAGGAACAGCTGCAGCATGCCAAGACTGGCTGACAAGGCTTCTGATAGTGTCCCTTCCCCCACTGTCACTCCTTTTTTCACACAATCTCCTTTCCAACAGTCTTCTGCTTCCACATGAAATTCCTACTTCCCCCTGTCAATATCTCCTCCTTACTACCTTGTTGCTCTAGCACTGTAACCCCCATCCTTTCTGATCCCTCTCGCCTAGTCCACAATAGCCTCTCTCTTGCTATCATCTACCTCTCACTATTGCCTTCATGCTGCTCCCCATGCTCACCCTCCTCCCCTTGCTACCCCACCCACTCCATTGCCACTACCCATCCACTCTCTACAGCAATACCGTTCGCTCACCTCTTCACATCTGTAATGTATGTTTACCTCCATACTTATCAAGTCCTTTCTTATTTTCTCCACAAGCATTCAGGAGAGACTGGGGCTAACTAAGGCCCTTACTTTGGAGAACTGATCAATTTTCAGGATCAGGAGGGCATTTTAAAAGTCCTACCTGTTAAAGAGGAAGTCAAGTTTGGAGCCTGACTCTCTTGAGAATGGACAAGATTTTCAAAAATGGTGGCTGGATTTAGGTGCTTCCCTATTTGGTGCGCAACTGGAGATACCTTAAAGGGACCTGATTTTCAGAAAGTGCTGTGATCTGAAGATCTGGCCATTTTAAGGTCTCAAATTGGAAATCAAAAAATTGAGGCATTTTTGAAAAACGTGGCCAAACTTTCATGAATCTTCCAATCTTTCATGAATGGTAAGCCACTGGAATGGGTTACCTAGGGAGGTGGTGGAATCTCCTTCCTTAGAGGTTTTTAAGATCAGGCTTGACAAAGCCCTGGCTGGGATGATTTAGTTTGGGATTGGTCCTGCTTTGAGCAGGGGGTTGGACTAGATGACCTCCTAAGGTCCCTTCCAACCCTGATACAGTATTCTATGATTCTATGATTCATCATTTGTAGCATTTTTGCTCAGTTTTCAACTGAAGTCATAGACATTATGTTGCTTTTTCTGGGGTCGGAGAGAAAAGTTAAGGGGCCAGGGTGTCCCAGAAATCAAAGACATAAGTAAGCTCCTGAAGGAAGGAAATCCATTGCTTAAGCAGAAAGGCTTCTTTCATGGAAAGGTTAGGCTAAACCACAGTACATCACATAATGTGAGTTAACCCAAATCCAACTGGGGGGCCTCCGACTATGATTATCAACTATCAAAACATTTTCTACCTATTTTGGCCTCTAACTTTCAGTGCAAAAAAACAAATCAATAGGCAAGATTTCAGAAACATACTGTGGATTAAAAACCATTCAAGATTTACAGCACATTATTAGTTGACTAACGATACTGTGCGTTGAGATGTGTCAAAATATACAGTGTTCACATCAGCTTAGCATATGGCATGGACACACTGATTGTTGTGGGCATAGTATATTGCATTGTTTTCAACAAGGCCCAAAAAGTAAGTTCAAAGTCATACAGTGAAACCTGTCTTAAGTGACCAACAAACCCAGTTGTTTAATGGAGATGATGTTCTAACAACAGGCTATACTCTAAACATGTGAGGACAATTTGGGACATCTTCTAAAGCCAAGAGATTGTCTTATAAGCAGTTTTGACCGTGTTCAGAATGTTTGGTGCTTTTCTTTAAATTCTAGCTCCTGGAGGCATTTGATTATATGAGAATCTCAACTTTATTTTTTTAAGTCAATTTCTAGCCCTCATGGTTGTGGAGAAAAGCCTGAAAACACAAATCAAGTGCACCCTAAAGGCTTATAAACCAGAAATTATTTTTATTTAAATTAATATTTATTATTATTTTTTTAAAAATCTCATGATTTTGAAACTTTACTTGTGATTTTTGAATGGTTGGATTGGAAATATTGTATAAATTTAATCTTTTGTATGGCTATTTCAAGAGACACCCAAGACAATCACAAGAAGAACTAATTTCATTGTAAACAGTTCCTTAGGCATATTTATGAAAGCTGCACCTTAAATCAAATGGAAGTCATCACAGGCTGAAGGGGATGTTCTCATAATTGGGCCTAAAAATTTACAATAATTGTGAGCTCAACTCTAAAAAGTGTAAGTTCATAAGATGTCAACCTATAACAACAGACGTTGATGGGAAAATGTGCAGAAGAGACAAAGACTAAATGAGTCCAAACAAGAAGCCCAAAAATTAAATTCAGATCAACTGAAAATTAAATGGCTAAAGGAAGTCTATAAATGCTTAAAGGCCTACTGATATAATTCAAGTACTGTTAAAATCATGCCTGGTAAACAAGAACAGTGAGCGACTATAAATCAATGAACCAAAATTGGTGTGTTGTAAATTAAGTCGAATTAGTGGACAAAATAATGATCGCTCCCTTTTGGGGTCCCAAGGGAAGAGACTTTGGGAGCAAAGTTAGTTATTGGAGGGAGCTTCTCCAACATGTATGCAATTCCTACCATCTACTTCTTCACCCTAATCCTGAGAGATGTCCTCACTAGAATGGGTGAGAGAAAGGGACTTCTGATATCAGCACCACCACTTGGGATGTGAGACACTGTGTCATACGCACATCCCTCCACCCATGTGTCATTTTCTTTCCCAATGTTTCTTCCTTCTCTTTTCTATCCCCTGTTCTTTTGTCTTCTGTCTAATAAGAGTCTGGCTAGCCTGCCAAGACTGCATATTTTGCAACATTTCTGGGAGCTTCTGACCAGAAAAGCAGATAAATGTAATGCTCTAAACTGCCTGACCCGGGTACAAGTTTCCCAAGACTCAGAGGGGCTGATAAGTCTGTATGCCATTGCCTGTGTTTTTCCAGCAGCAAGATTGCAAGTGAAAGTCAACACCAGAGACAGAGACTACATTTTTGATCTTTGCTGTTCTTTTCTCTCCCCATTTGTTTGTATGTGTCTTGTTAGGAAACAGGATCAGACTTTAGAAACAACAACAGCTCCAACCCATCTGAACTAAGTTCTCCCCTTTTCCCTAAAAAGGGCCATTACCACCATTTTTGATACCATCTAAAAGATGGTCAAACAAAGGGGTCTCTGCTTCTACAAACTCTCCAGCTAAAGCAAAAGGAACAAGGAATGTTAAAATGAAAGCCTTATTTAATATTTTACATGCTTTAACTGGTTTTTTCCTCCTTTTCCATACCTTTAATAAAAAAATTAAAGGATTTTTAATGGCGAATTTGCCATTGTACTAATCAGGCTGAGGTATCTGTACACCAAACCCCAAATGTTTAAAATGGTGACTGGGTGACGTTAACACCTGGGTGATGTTAACAGTGGCCTGATCCAAAGCTCATTGAAATCATTGGAAAGATTCCCATCAACTTAAATGGGCTTTGGATAAGGTTCAGGATGCTTAAGGACTCTACTCGTGCCCTCAACCCAACTATAGCATTTGTCTCAGACTCACAATGCAATAACACTTGCTACAAAACTGAAATTCTGTATTTAGCAGTCTCTGAAGACCAAAAGGTAAAAGATCCAATACATTCTAGTTCTGGTTTACAAACTCTAAATACAAAACGGAGATAATCAAATTAGGAACTTTTTCTAGACCCACTATTCATTTTCATTTCTATCTTCCATTCTCTTCTCACTCTCTCTCTTCAATTCCATGACTTCCTTGTCTTGTCCTAATTTAATTTCTGTTTTCTACCATTCTCTTGTGCATAGCTGACACTTCATGTTTCCAGGTGGATTGTACTGCAATTTAGATGATGGCCATAAACTTTCAATCTGTTCTATGAGGGGGGACCCTGCAACTCTCATCTCTCTCCCCAGCCGCTGTGTTGTAGCTGCATGAAGAGTCTGGCAACAGAGTAGCGTAGATGAAACAGCCACTTTCAGACAAGTATACAGCAGGCCACATTGGATTCTGTATCTCTATGGAGGAAATCTCAATAAGCACTCTGGAAACTATGGGCCCATTCCAACTCCCATTGAAAGCTATGGAGAGACTCCTAAGCCATCAGAAATTCATGTTAGCAGTTGCTAGACCACAAACCTTTGGCTTGTCTATGGGCTACATATGGTAGCTGATGCTCTGATGATGAGGGAGAGATCTCCCCGCCACAACAGCCATGTAGTGCCTATTCCCATTCCCCAAAGTATCCAAAAATTGACCCCTTCACAAAATGGTCTTTGTGATAAGCGAGCTCTTGCTATCAATGTAATCTTACTCCGCTGGACAAATAATGAACAAAAAGATATATATATTCATTGAATGAGTTATTAGAAAAATATTGCAAAATTCAATGAATATATTATTTGTTTAATATTATTGGACCAGCTCTGCCACTATACACACACCTGGAACACTCATGGAACAGTGTAGTGTTCCATATGAGCAAGAGTGACAGAACTGGCCCCTTTGTAGCGTTCTCAGAAATCTGCAACAGATACATCACTGGTTTCAGATATGTGTCAGGAAATAAGACTGGTTTCTGATCTGCAGCTCCCTGATGTTTCTTCCTCTGTTGAATGAGGATAGAAAAAGACCTATGCCCTCCCCGCTTCCATTTTCCTGCAAAGTTCTCTGGATAACATAAAATATCTATATTGTTTATGAAGATTATGTATTTTCATACCACTTGAAGAACTGCCCAATTTGTCCAGGGAATTTCTGCCTACTCTGATTTCTGTCCCAGAAGCACCCTCATTTGAGATATTGAGCACAATCCTTTGTATGAATGTGTATGAAGCTAAACTGGGGTATCATGAAAAACAGTTCACAAAGCAAGTAGAAAACTATATATAAAATGATATTTACTTCTCATTTCAGATGAAGCCTGAGACAAAAGGCATATAGGTAAACACAGCTGCAACATTTTTAGGCGTATAATCAAATGCACAAAAAAATATTGGAAAACTATGTTAATTATTGTAATTAAATTGTGAACAGTATTGATAGAAAAAAAATCTTTAAAGCATATAAAATCATAATGAATTGGATCACATATGGGGATTTATTCTAGTGGCAAGATGTGCCAGGACATGAGTATCAGCTACCCACCTCTGCTTGAGGCTCACAGAAATGGAAACATTAGAGAGTCTAGAAGTGGACGAAAACTCAGTCGTTTCTGGTTCATTATATATCTCCCAGCTTATGAATAATAAAAAAGAAATATAATCAAAACTAGAACTTATTTTGCCTAATATTCTAAATTAAACACCATTGGTATATGGTTTGGTTTTTTTCCTCTCCCCTACTTTCTCTCTTCCTCATGTTCTATCCCTTTGTTTTCTCTCAGTCCTCAATCTTCATTCCTTTTCTTTACTCAGTGTGCATACTCTTTCCTTCTCTCTGTTCCCAGTTCAGCATGGGACTTAAGCACATGCTTAACTTTAAGCTGGACCTGACTTCAATGAGACTTAACCACATGTTTAAAATTGAGTTTACTGAATATGGATAGACTTAAGCATGGTTTATAAAGTTAAACCTGGTTAAGTGCTTTGTTGAAGTGCCTCTTTCACCTCCTCCCCATTTTTTACTGCTAGGATAAATTTATCACAGTATCTCATGGTTTCTCCAAAGGGAGGACAAACCTATGGACCAGTAGTACTCCTGGAGGAATTCTGCACAAAAAATTAAAAATTCTGTGCACAATATTTTAAAATTCTGCATATTTTTTGTCAAAATAACACAATATAATCACACCAGTTTCAATTATTTTGGTAATTTATTTCAAAATCCATGTCAGCTAGTATGTTTGTAACAATACAGACAACAAACAAGATTCAGGAAATGTTTTTTGACAAATAGATTCCTTACTAGGCATATTAA
Organism: Terrapene triunguis; assembly: GCF_002925995.2. Taxonomy (NCBI): domain Eukaryota; kingdom Metazoa; phylum Chordata; order Testudines; family Emydidae; genus Terrapene; species Terrapene triunguis. The sequence continues at coordinate 54,699,091 of NW_020664393.1, forward strand.
TAGTGAACTTTGAGTAATAATTCATTTAAACTACAATACAGAAATGTATTTTCTGCACATCTCAGAAGCAGCACAAAGGCTTGGGGGAGTCAGGGGTAATGGAGGAGCTGAGAGAGAGGGATGTAATTGCTGGGAAGGAGCCTGGGAGTGAACCTGGAGAGTTGTTGGGTGTGGGTGGGAGAAGTATGGAAAAGGTTTTTGGGGAGAATGGGGGATTATTAGGGAGCCTTCCCCATGCAGACCCTGGGAAACCCTTAGTCTCTCCCATTCAGCCAGGCATAGCTGTCCTTGTCCCCATATGTCCTTGCACCCCCATTCCCATTCAGCCCCTTGCTCAATGTTGTCACCCCACTAGCTCCTGTGCCCCAGCCTGTCCCCACACTTGCCCTTCTGAACCCCAGTCTGTGACTTCCCCAGAGCCCCATGTGTCCCACTCTGTCACCCCCATATCCCATGCCTCTTCACCGGGCCCCAAGAGCAGGATGCTCTGAGGAACGCAGCCACTACCCCCTCTCGCTCCATGGATGGCTGCCCTCTCTTCTGGTGCCATATCAGTTGCTGGTGGGTGAAAGGTGTGTAGCATGACCCCTTTCATGGCTTCCCTTTGCCTCCCCATCAGAATCAATTATTTTGTGCGGAGGATGGAGGGGGGGAAATCTGCAGGGGACATTAATTCTTCACTTACACAGAATTCCCCCATGAGTACACTAGGTTCCACAGTTGAGGATCTGTAATATATCAGTGTCATGTTTGAACTGTAGTAATATGCAGGATGTACACAAGGAACCCAACCACTGGATGGATGACACTGCTAGTTTGTTACCTCCATTCTCTAGTCTCTGATTACTAACTGCAAGACACAACAATTGACTGAAGAGATGTGGTCAGCTCTCACACACAGAAAGCTCAGATGAAGAGAGGCACAAATGGGCAAGTCCTGAGCCCAGCATCAAGGTGAATAGCCAGGCAGGGAACTGGACAACGTACGGGAAGATCATGTAACTCACACACCTCCTAAGTGTGGTGTTCTGTCCCATCTAGTGGCACTGAGACCACTTAGAGAGAGAGTAAATGAGTCTACTCTACAGCCTTAGCTAAGAGCCAGTTGGCTTTTAGCTCATGCGATAGAAGCTCATACACTAAGCTCCAGAGGTCCCAGGTTCGATCCTGCTTGCTGACGACTGGGAGGGTCTGTCGGCATTACATGTGGGGGCTCATCCGAGATTTTAACTGGGAATTCTCTGAAGTTCAGGATGTGCTTCCTCAGCTAGGGGAAGTATGTAATCCACCATAGGCGCCGACTACGTGGGTGCGCCAGGGCTGGAGCATCCACGGGGAAATATTAGTGGGTGCTCTGCACCCTCCGGCAGCCAAGCTCCCCCTGCCCCGACCTCGCCTCCCCCCCCAATCATTCCATGTCCCCACTCCTCCCCCATCCTCCTAGTGTCTCCCACCCCCACCACCTAACAGCTGCTTGGCAGTACTTAGGACTTTCCGGGAGGAGCGGGGATGTGGCACACTCAGGGGAAGAGGAGGGGATGGAATGGGGGAGGTGCAGGGGCGGGAAGAGGTGGGGCCAGGGGCGGGGCTCGAGCATCCCACCAGGCAGAGTGGAAGTTGGCACCTATGTAACCGACACACCGTCTGGTTGTGGTGTTCTGTGCCATGTAGTGTCACCGAGACCACTTAGAGATAGAGTAAATGAGGCTACTCTGCAGCCTTAGCTAAGAGCCAGTTGGCTTTCAGCTCATGCTGTAGAGTAGACTCAGTTACTAAGCTCCAGAGGTCCCAGGATCAATCCCATCTGCTGACGACCGGGGGTTTGTCGCTGTCCAACTACATGGAGGGATTCTCCCCCACAAGCCATGGAGTAACTTATGCAACACCCCCACCCAGAAGAGCAGATCATTTGGCCCCCTGCCTCTCCGCTCTCACTTTTGTTCTTCAAATCTCCTCTTAAATCCTCCTGGTTTACGTTAGTCAATGGTAACTTTAAACATGCTTGCCTCCTGTTGGTCACCATTCAGGGACCAATTAAGGAGGAACAATGTTATTTTTCTCTAATGTCTTTCCATTTTAGCAAACTTAGGTGTTGATTGTAATGATAGCCGGCTAAAAATTTCAGGCAGAGTGTGGTTTTTAAAGTTGATGGAGTCCCTTTAAAATACCAAAATACAGATCTACAAATATTTCACCGGTTCTCCTCCTGCCCCAAGATGCTGGGTTTTACAAAACACAGCTTTATTCTGAGATCAGTTTTAGAAAAGTGACATTTTAGCTGTGGAAGGGTTAACTAAGTTTATGCCTGAGCAGGTGTAATGAAGGTTAGATGTTTAGGTCTTAAGCCAACTATTGGGGGCGGGGAGAAGTCTAGGGAGGGGAAGAAAAAAAAAAAGACTTTCCCTGAAAACAAGGTTATCCTACATGTATCTGCTGCAGGGTTTCTTGTATCTTCCACTGGAGCATCCAGTTCTGGCCACTGACAGACAGCATACAGGACTATATAGACCACTATTCTGATCCAGCATGCTCCTGTGTTGTGGGTCTCGCAGTTGGTGGTCTCCTGTGAAGTGTTTTTGTTGTTGTTTTTTTTTAAAACATCTAAACCTTAGCCATACACCAACAGGCACCCAGCTCTCATGCATATTTATTCCCCAGACCTTTCATTTGTATTTAACACACAATGAGCATGCAGTTAAGTTTGGTTAACTAGGAACTCCACAGCCCTTTTAAGTTGGTTTATAAAGCTACACTCAATGTGAAAGTCCATTGCCCTGTCTTTTTCACATATGATACACTTCTTTGTTCTCTGTAGGGCTTGTGTTTAAATAAATCCTTATACATGCATGATGAATGGAAAAAACAGACCATAAGTTCTAGATTGCGAGTTGGATTAAACCCCTATATTTAGCTACCCAGACCTTGGATCCAGGCACACAGGAGTAAACAGAACTATTGCCTGCTAACTCCTGCCTGACAGCAGATTTGCAGGGAATGGGGAGCATGTCCATGACCCACACCTTACTCACTTGCCAGTACAGCTGAGCAGGCATATTGGTTGTCATAATTCACTGCTGGTATAAGCCAGTGGTACATCATTAGCTCATCTTCCCTCGCCACACCAGAGCAAAGAGGAAGTCGGAAGTGGCTGTTATTCAGAGGGCAGTCTGCGTCCCAGTGCCTCTGGTGGCCACTCCAGGGATTGTGCAGCTTATGCATCAGCCCTAGCTCAGAACTATGTCTGAAGTCACAACAGCTTGTGTGTAAAATGTGGACATGAGTCAAATTCTTCAGGGGATGTTAGAGCAAGGCTATTAAAAGACACATAAACTCCACAAATCTGATTAGTTAAAAGATGGTTGTTTGGAGCAGCATACCTCCTTTTTATTATTTGTTCCTAAACAAATTTTTCTTGATTTATTGTTTGAAATGAAATCTGACATCTTCCTTCCACAGAGGAATGTTTTACTTAAAAATAACATTCTCATGGAATACTTTGCTTTTGCATTGCTCCAAACAGAACAATTTCCTGTTAAATTAAAGCAGGGATGAGCAGACTGTGGCTTCTGAACAGAGTATGCTGGCAGAACCGAGCAGAAGAGTAATGATATTAAGATATAGAGTTTTTAAAAACATTCAAAAAATAAATTAAATTACAAAAAAAAAAAATTCTCAATAATTGAATCAACAGCACTGAGTCACTTGAAGGTCTTTCCCAATTGCAGAACAATTGGCTCCACCTTGGGTGCTTAGCTCCTCCAGCTGGTCATTACCTGACAGTAGAGACCATTGGAAGAATCACTAATGCTTAAATATTCCATATCCAGACACTCCTACACCTTCCTTAGTGAAGTGCAGTGTGAATGCAACATATAATTAACTAACACTGGAACTAAAACCAGAGGCTCCAGCTTCCAAAACAAATGCTCAGCTATGTAGCCAACAAACACAGCGTCAATAGTTTAAGACAGATTAGTCTCTGTTTTATTAAACTTCCACAATGTTTAGAATTAGTAAACCACAATGGGCATGGCCCTATGATGAACCTTAATGTGTATTCTCTCCCCTGCCCACTTAAAAACAATTAAAACCTTATTGCTAATTCTTGTATTTTTACGCAAGAGACTATATTTCTATTTTAGTGCAAAGTCATATTTAGCAACATACATTTTAATTGGACCCAGGCTCTGCTGTGTATGTATATACATATGCTTGTTTTCTTTCCATACGTTTGAGAGACTTATTCAAGTCTCTGTGTTTCATGGATCCCCTGGCTCTTCTTGAGAGCACTATCTATGTACAGTCATCCAATCAAAGATCACCATTGTCAATCCAGCCACAGTAACATAGTGTTTGCCCTTGTAAATTACATTTGTAGATTCCAAGGCGAGAAGGGATCATTGTGATCATCTAGTCTGATCTCCTTTTATAACACAGGCCACAAAACTTCTCCAGAATAATTCCTGGATGTTTATCTTTTAGATAGATTCTTTTAGATAAACATCCAATCTTGATTTGAAAATTGATAGTGATGGAAAATTCACCACAAGCCTTAAGTCATTCCAATGATATATTACTCACTGTTAAAAATGTATGTTTTATGTCTAGTCTGAATATGTCTACCTTCAACTTCCAGCCATTGGATCATATTAGACCTTTCTCTGCTAGATTGAAGAGCCCATTATTAAATATTTGTTCCCCACATAGATACTTATGAACTGTGATCAAGTCACCCTTTAAGCTTCTCTTTGTTAAGGTAACTAGACTGAGCTTTTTGATTAAAAGATTAGAAAACATTCCTTACAGTGGTAGACTCATTCTCACAGCTCTTCTCTGAACCCTCTCCAATTTACCAATATCCTTCTTGAATTTGGACACCAGAACTGGAGACAGTATTCCAGCAACAGTCACACCAGTGCCAAATACAGAGATAAAATAGCATCTCTACTCCTACTCAGGTATTCCTCTATTTATGCAACCGAGGGTCACATTAGCTGTTTTGGCCAAAGCATAGCATGGGAGCTCATGTTCAGCTGATTATCTATGATGACTCCCAAATCTTTTTCAGCCAACATTTGTTTAACACAGTAGAGTTAATTTGCCTACCATAAATGGAAGAAAACTGAAGAAACCTTGGTAGCTCTTCTGGATTCATGAAACATCTGTTATTTTAACTTAAGAAAATCATACTTTCTAATATAGCTTGTATTTAATTTGGTTTAAACACCTTATAAGTTCTAGGGAGGGGGGGACATGTAAATAACTACAGCTAGCCAAAAGTTTTTATGTCAATTACAATTCTTTGCGAAAATGGAATTTAATCAAGCAAGATTACTGATGAAATATTGTATTAATTCCACAGGGCTAGATCTTCAGTTTGTGAGGTACCCCATAATAAGGGGCTGCCCATGGAGCAGCCTAGGGTCACAATCTCCTTCCTGGTCCTCCTGTTGCTCAGTGGGTGTCAGTGTACATTCCCCAACATGTAGGTTGAACTATGCCACCCATCACAGGGAGGGACTGAGTCAAAGCTCTCACCACTCCCCAACTCCACCTGTCTCTTGTCACTCACCTGCATGAGTGAGGAATGTATCAGCTCTGCTTCCCCCTCTCCCAACACAATAATCAGTGATCAGGGACACTGATTCAATAAGATTAGGTGATCACAATGGTCCCTTCTGGCCATAGAGTCTATTCCCTGACACCAGCATGCAGGGTGGGCCACTATCTGGCCAACATTTTAAACTTGGGTGCTTAAAATAAGGCAACTGAATAAAAGTAGCCTAGTTTTCAGAGGTGCTGAGAGAGAGAAGATGGGCTCATTTCTAACAAAGGGATTTACAGAATAACTGGTTAAAAATACATTCAGATATGTCTGAACAAAAGGGTGAATGCAAGAGAGTTTGAAAAGGCTCAATTATTTTATACCAAAATACACTGGCCCATTTCCCCAGTGCACAATAGAGACATAAAATAATTCATTTTCTATAACTCTATTTGTGATCAACTACTCTGTCTTCTTCTGAAGCAGTGGACACTGCAAGCTTTAATGATCCTATCTGGTAAGAAGTACTTCTGGCACTGAAGTCGCAATGTGGTGCTCCTTAATTCCCGAGTGTTTACTGTTTCAGAGGTTAGTCAAGCAGTGTACATGGGCCATAACTGTGGTGCCCTGGGATAGTGGAATCATTTAATTTTAGCTCACTTCTAGCCTTCATTAATGTATAAATCTGGTGGATATTTTAGCATCTGCAGCTTTCTAGACATATTTTATTTCAGATCTGCTATTTTATACCCAAACTACTGTGATTTTACACCATGGGTCATAGGGCAGAGCTTCTCCCAAGCTTCCAAACTCACTGCCACATCCAGTCTCCTTTAAGAAGGTTTATTCTCCACGCAGGCATATAAAGCAACAGAAAATAGTCCTAACTCACACCTGTACCTCGGGCTTGAGGACCATCACCCTCAGGCAGTCCTGGCAGCTTACCAGTTCTAGTCAGCTCTGCTCCCTTCCTGGAGCAGTTGTCCCAGGAGCTGCTTCCCTAAGTACCTGACCCGTTGCTGCAGAAACCAACCATAGGAGTTAGCTCCATTCCACCATAGCATCCCTTCCCCAGACACAGCCTGTCCTAATCACTCCCTTCTACCTCCTATTTCCTGCCCTGACAGCCCTTTATAGGCCCAGCTGTAGCTCAGTCCCTTTTATTGGCTGGATTGGGCTTGCCTGCTGTGACACAGAGGTGCTGGGCCCAGTTCTATTCACAGGGACCAGCTATCCTGTAACATACGTTATATGCCTCCCCTCTTCTCCATTCATGGGGTATATGAGTAACAATGAATAATAGTTGAGCCACAGTTGGAACCATATGTTTCTGATGTTACCTGACTGTGAAGCCAGAACTTCGGTCACTATCTTTACCAGGAATCTTTTGTTCTTTTGTCCAATCTGACAAGCCTTGGCTTTCTCCTTCAGGCCTGATTCACACTAGAAACGTTTAAGGTATAACAATGTCAATTAGGGGTATGAGTCTTTACAACATCTTTGGACTGGCAAAAAGCCCTTGTGTTGACACAGTTATACCAGCAAAAAAGTCCTTTTGCTACTATGGCTTATTTCATTTGAGCAACAGGTATAAATTATATTGGCAAAATAATTATTTTGTTGGTATAAGCTGCCTCTCCACTAGGAAGATTTGCTGGTATACTGGCAAAACTCTTCCATTGTAGACAAGGCCTCATTCCTGTTAAAGAATGCTTCATATAATAATATTGATACTGTATATACAGTATATTTAAATAGAAGCGATTCTATCTTAAAGCCTCCTGAATAATGATCTTACTGTATGCATACAAAGTTATATTGGAATACATGCAATCTTTGATGTCTCTCTAAAGGAAAATTTTCAGAGTAGCAGCCGTGTTAGTCTGTATCCGCAAAAAGAACAGGAGTACAAAAAGGAAAATTGTAAGTTATTCTCTTCAAAGTAGTACCTACTATAGAGCTAGAGAAGCCTCTAGTATTTCTCCAGATTTCCTGATTCACATGAGAACAAGAGAAGATTTTGGAGTGAGTAGAGGACATTTGGCTCATCATGTCTCATTCCCTTTGCAGTCTACACCATGATGTCTTCTAATTGTTTCTTTAATGACCTCCGTGTTTTTGCCTTAACTGTCTTGCCTGGTAAGCTATTCCACACATTTATGATTCGCTGCTTGAAAAAAAAAAATGCTTCCTGACATCTGTTCTGAATGTGTTTTTCTTTAATTTTCATTTATGCCCTCTTGTTCTATCATCTGTGTTGGGCTAAAAATAGGAACCCATGTTGACATTTTCTAAACCATTTAAATTTTATGTTCTTTAATTAAAATACCCCTCTTAACTAGATGGAAGTCTAACCTGGTGGGTAGAGAACATAATATTACATTTGAACCAAGACCTTTACTTTTTCAAAGCTGGCAAACTTTCTGGATGGATATTTTCTATATTCCATATGTTATTGCTAATGAAGCGATTCTCAAACTTTTCCATGCATCATCTGTACCATTATTACAACTGATTAAATCTGTGGGGAAGGGGAAATCTGAAAATGTCAAAATTAAAAGAATCAAGATCTAGAGATTACCGGCAAGGTTTTTTAATTTTGCATTCTGTGAATCCTCAATTATTTTGAAGAATTTTAGACTTCTTAGACATATAGACATTCTTGGGGCCTCTATTTACCCTAAATTCATGGACCAAGATTTTCAAAAGTGACTAATGACTTTGAGTGTGTTGATTGGGAGAGGGGTGTCAACTTAAGACACCTTAATGGGGCCTGATTTTCAGAAAATAGTGAGTCCTTCCCTCTGAAGATCAGACCCCTTTAAGGTATCACAAGTTGGGTATGCACAAATCAAGGTATTCCAAATCGCTATACTATTTTAAAAAGACAGGACGAATTACAGTTATTTCCTTTTGGAGGCCTACCCTATAACTCAGCTCTTATCTTGGTTTACTTTGTTGTTAGCTGGACATTCCTAGGCTGTGACCTTTATGTTGGAATCTTCTTCTCAGGTTGATGTGTGCTATTAAGTTATTCAGGCATCAGCTTTTGGTTATCAGCTATGTACTTCAGTAAAATAAATAAATTAATGGAGATATCCCATCTCCTAAAACTGGAAGGGACCTTGAAAGGTCATCAAGTCTAGCCCCCTGCCTTCACTAGCAGGACCAAGTACTGATTTTGCCCCAGATCCCTAAGTGGCCAGATCCCTAAGTGGCCCCCTCAAGGATTGGACTCACAACCCTGGGTTTAGCAGGCCAATGCTCAACCCACTGAGCTATCCCTCCCCCTATATATTTTTATGTATATGTTTGCTACCCTCTAATGTTATTTTTTCCCCCACTATCATCTGCCATAGTTCTGCTGGTGATAGCCAATTTTAGTGTTCACCAATATAGCAGAACTGGTGCTATGGAAAAGTCACTTCTTCTTTAAAAAGGCTGCTTAAGGACCCTCAAAAATTCTTAAAATGTATTATTCCATGGCTAAAATAAGACGGTTGCCCTGCCATTTTAGTTAACAAATTATCCAACTGAACATATTGAAAAGTTAAGAGAAAATAAACAAAGATCATGGAGCTAAAACAAAACAGGCGCCTTCTGGCCTTTACGTCTATGAGAAAATTCATGGAAAATTTAATTATTTGGGCACAATTTCAAACATTTATCCATAATTAGGCACCCACGTATCCATTGTAGGCACCCATGGGTGTATTTAATATTTACAGGTATTTTAAGCTCCTGGTTTCAGCAAAGCGGTTAAGAGCATGCTTAACTTTAAGCACTTGCATAAGTCATTTGTAGCCAATAAAGCACGTAAACACATATTTAAAATCACGCTGAAATCAATGGGTCTGCTCGTGAAAATTCATTGAAAAATAAAAAATTTTGATTTTTTTTTTAAATGAAAAACAAAAAATTCAACCAATTTTTTTGTGAAAATGATTGTCTTGGTCGTAAAGGGACTTTTCCATTGGAAAAAGTTTCAACAGAAAACTTTCAAGCACCTCTACTAAATACTTTTACACAAAATACGTGTTAAGGTGATCAACATTAGGGTGGGGGTGAAGCGAGGAAGGTTGTAACTTGACCATGCAGTTACTCTGTTTGGGAATAAATGTTTCTGGTGGTTCTGTTAAGTTTTGTTGTTATTACATGTTATACATATATTAAATATGTATGAAGAAAAAACGGCAAGATACTGCATATTATTGGTTCACATTCTGGCCTTTGTGAAAGTGAGTTTTTGGGAGGAATGTAAATGAGTTGATGGATGAAGCACAGTAGATCTAAGTAGAATAAGTACTTCATGTATAGGGGTAGCCTGAAAAAAGACACTCAGCTGCTTTTGGGAGAAATAAAAGAATGGGTCATTGAGAATGCAGAGTCAACGGGGTTTGGGGCCTTGGATCAAATAAAATAATCATCATTTCTTTGCAGGATCATTCACACATTAATGGTCATTATTATTTTTTTCAATTTTGTTAAAAATGTGAGAGTGCCATTATTTGTGCTTACTGGCCATTATTATTATTATTTATAATTTCAAATACTGTAGCACATAGAAACTCTAGTCATGGACTAGGACCCTGTAGTGCTAGCCACTGTACAAACAGAACAAAGAGATGGTCTCTGCCTGTGACATTACCCCAGGGTACAATCTGGACTGTTGAACAGCTGTGTCCCCTCAATTCTACAAATTGGGGTGCCTTTTACACTGCTTTGCTGTGAGAATAACCACTCCTGGCCAGTTCACACATTGCCGCCTGCGTGTAAATCACTCCCATCTATGTTACATAAATGCTCTAGCCAGCCACTCATGACTTGTATTACAGAGTGACACCAGCAAATTCCCAGCCCCAGCCTTGTCCCCTAGAAATGTGTATCGGATGCTGCCCTGGACAATACAAACTCATAGAAAGTCCATCGTTTCAACAATGGAAATGCTAGGCACAAATCCTGTGATCTCAAGTGGAGGTTTCCAAACATTTCAGTCCAGATACACTGGCTTAGATAAAACAAGTTTATTAACTACAGAAATATAGATTTTAAATGATTACAAGTAATGAGGCATAAAAGTCAGAACTGGTTACAAAGAGAACAAAAGATAATATGCAAACTAATACCTAACCAAACTTAATACCTAACTAACAAGCTAAGTGAACTTAAAAGCGAAAGGTTTTTCTCACCAGAGGATTACAGCAGTGTTTACTGGCTGAAAGTCTCCCCAGCCAGGATCCTTCTCCCAGTTCAGTGTTTCTTCAGGCATTGTTGCTGCTATGAGCAGAGAAGTGGAGGAGAGAGGTGATCTGACTTGTTTTTTTCTCCATTCTTATACTATTCTCCCATCTTTGAGGATTATCTCCAGCCACGGTTCAGGTGACAGGCAGTTTGTTTACATGGGAACTCCCGCTATTTTCCATTGCTAATATGTAATGTTCTTGCTCACACCTTTCTTCCTGCCAAGAATGGCTGCTTAACTCAGTGATAATCCACTTGATTTTGTTGATACCTGGCTTGATTGTTGATTTGTCTTTTGTGTCTGATTAACTAGTTTATGCTTGCTTTTCTAAACTTGGAATATGCTATAGCAATGTTATACAGTAGAATCTTATAACTTTACATGCAATGTTGATACACATATTTTACCAAGACAATAATGTTCAGTGGATTATGAGTTTTCAAATTATACCTCAGAAGGCATACTTTGTACAAAATGTATCATGGTTGTGTAAAAATGGTGAACATAAGAGTACAGTCTGTCACACTGCCCCAAAGACTTTACAATCTAAGTATAAAACAATAGACACAGATGGTACAGACAGATAGTCGGGGAGTACAAAGAAACAAAAAAACAATGCTGGTCAACATGATTGGCAGTGGTCTCAAAGCAGCAGTGGCCTAACTGTTCTCAAGTTTTTGTAGCCATAATGGAAAAGGAGAGGTGTAAGAAGGTTAAAAGTGGAGACAGATTTGCAGATGTTCAAATGTGATGGGCAGCATGGGAGAAGGCATGAAGGTGCCTGTTAGAAAATTTAGCAAGTAGGTAATGGACACTGGCATCATGGGCCAATCGGAGGCAGGAATCAACATCTCAATAGTAAATGAGAGCTAATACGAAGGGAGAAGATAGGCAGTGAAGGGCCTTAAAAGTGAAAACAAGCAGCTTATGTTTGATGTGTATAAAGAGGAGGGAGCCAGTGCAGAGATGGCTAGAGAAGGGTGACATGGTCCATGCACTGGGCTGGGGAAATGATCTTTGAAGCAGCATTCTGAACGGATATGAGCATGGCAAGATTGTATTTGTCGAGGCCAGATGCAATGTGATGAGAGCCTTAGTTGTGTGGATGGATAGGAAAGGCCATACCTTAGAGATGTTAAGCAGAAAGACTCTGCAAGATTTAGACATAGCCTGGATGTGAGGACCTAGACAGATGTCTGAGTTAAAGAAGATGCCCAGGTTATTTACCTGAGTGACAGGCAGCATGGTGGCAGTATCCACAGTGATTGAGAAATGAGGTAGTGAGGAGGACTGGGCAGGGCGGAGGGGAGATTCAGAACTCTGTTTTATCCCTGATGAGCTTGAGCTGATGGCTAGACATCCATGAGGAGATGCCAGAGAGATAGGGTGAGATTTAAGTTTGGACAAACTACGACAGATGTGGAGTACAGAGGTAGATTTGTGAGTTGTCAGCATAAAGATAGTAGTTAAATTTGTGTTTATGGATGAGATTACCCAGAGATAAGGTGCAGAGGGAGAAGAGACAGCTATGACTATTACACCTGTGGTGTGCTTAACACATCATTTTATCATTTCTAAAATTTAGCTTAAAGACAGTCTATCACACTGATGCTAACGCCATATTCCAGGTTCAACTATTATAGCCAGGAGTCCACCTATTCATGGCAAGCTACCCTTAATCTGAAATTGTCATCATTTGGTTTTAGTAACTCTGAAGAGGTAAGCACACCAATGGCAGTTTTTGGATTAATTCTGCTTATTTAAGAGCAAGACAGGCAGAATGCATCAGGGAGCAGAGAAGATACACACAAGCCCTTTGCTACTACTTATAACAAATTGCAGCATTTGCTGTTCTCAGCACCAGCCTTGATCTGCTAGATAGTATGGAAATGAGTCAGGACCCCAGAGTCATTCTATCCCTTTTGGTGCTAACATTCCTCTCAGTGAGGCTAGGGGTGGGGATTCTGGCTAACCTCTGAGCCAGTGCACAAGATGGAAAAGGGCATCCTGTACACTCCCATGCTGAAGAGGCAGATTTTGGCCAAAAGTGTGAAGTACACAACATATGCCCATTGCTCTAATTAGAGTGATTTGGAAGAGAAAGGGGAAAATTAGAGAAAGAGTTCACAACAAAATTAGGAAGCAACTTGTTTTGCTTTCTCACTACTAAGCTATCATCACCTTTCTTTCTTATCTTTACAATCTTGTTCTCTCATTCCTTCTGGTGCTATAATTATGAATGCTGATGAGACAATGCCTGGCCCAACCCCAGACAATCATTATTTTGTGGCTAATTTAGGTGCCATGAGTTTTGGAGTGTGATTGCTTGGCCTGAATGTACCTGCTGAAATTTTGGGGTATCTACAGATTTTGTGGCTGCATACCTCAACTTAATCTTCTCTCTATATTGTTTCCCCTTTAATTACTGAATTTATTGCAGCGTCAGGAGCTTAGACACACACAAAGGAATGTAGAATCACTTTGACGGCATGAATGTAGAAGCAATAGCTGTATAGATAGATACCCAAGCTGATTTGGCTTGGCGATTATGTCCAAAATTCATTTTGTTAGAGTGACTGATCTTCATAGAACTGTATAATAAATGGACAGCTAGGTTAATGTCAATGTGCTATTACAGACAGAAGCCAAAAATTCTCTTTAATGTAGTCTCATTAGGAAGCCCTAGTGTAAGCATCTTTCCCGGAATACTGTGAGAATCTGTGCGCCAGAACTGGTGGGAGGGATTCTGCACCAGCTGCCAAACATGACATTTCTGGACAGGCAGCTGAACCCTCAGCAGGTGACATCTGTGGAGCAGCCTTTCATCTTCCTGTCTCTCAATGGCTGGATACCTGCATGGGGCAAGGATCCCAGAGAGGCTCTATGAATGCAGCCTGTCTCTTTCTCCCAGCTGGGCTTCCACATCCACAGGCTGAGGATCCCAGAATTCTAGCTTCTCGTGTCAACATCTGCTCTCAGAACCCCTTTTGTCCATTTCTCTTTTTATGTGTTGACAGCTCAAGCCCAATCCAGCCAATATAAACTGTCTGCAATCAACAGACCACAATCTACGCACTGTTTACAGCATACAAGCAATATGTATATTTTTGCACATCTTCAGTGTGATATGTGAATAGTGATGATCCAGCAAAATGTGTTCTGGGTGCTTTATACATTTTTCAATTGTTGTAAAAAAGAAAAAGGAAAGGAAAAGTGTGAGCCAAGGAAGACCTACTTATAGGTAATCACCACAAACTTTTCGGAAAGGTTTTTAAAACTATTTTTCAAGTTTTGCAGGGATGCATAACTTCTGGTTTTGCTACATAGAATCTGCAATAAGTTTTCACTAGTGAAAACTCATCTTCTCCTATGGCAAAATTAGCAGCAAAAAATGCAAAAGATAGAACAGTGATTTTTTTTCTATTGTGTAACCACTGAATAGGCAAGTCCCCCTGCCCCAATTTTAAGTGATGCTGAATGCACTTTATTCATCAAAATTAATGATATCACAATGAATATCTAATAGATTGCTAATCACTGGCCACAGTTTTAAAATGTACCTATCCATGTGTCTATTTTGTTACAGGTATATTTTATAGCATATGTTTCTTTTGAGAGATAGTAACTAAGGTTTAGTCACCCACAAGAAGGACATTCGAAGAAACAAACAAAGCAGAGAATTAGTAAGAGTGTTTCTTTGTGTCTTTAAGAGAAATCCTCTGTTATTTAACTTAAAGAATAGAGGATTTCTCTTAGTGATGGATTAACACAGGAAGGAAAAGACTAACCTTGTGGTTAAGAGTCCAGAGTTCTAGGTTCTTTTCTTGGCACTGCCATGGACTTCTTGTGTGACCTTGGGGAAGTCACTTAGACTGGGATTTTTGACTGAGCCTTAGGGAGTTAGGTGCTCAAATCCCATTGAATTTTAAAGAAAGTTGGATGCCTAACACCCTTAGGCCACTTTGAAAATCCCATCCACAACCTCTCTATGCTTATTTCATATCTGTCGAATGAAAATATTACTACTTCCCTATTTGTGATGATCACTTTATTAATGTTTGTGAAATGCTTTGAGATCCTCCTATTAAAGGTGCTCTCTAAATAGAAAGTATCATTCTTATCATCAGGGAATGGATTGTCTGGCAATGCAACATGCTCTGAAAGATTCATCATCTTTTGTGCAAGCAGCTCTGGGGACCCATGTTTTTTGGCTGATCTATGATGGATGTGGGGAGGGTTGCTGGTAAATATTGTTCTGTACTCCAAAATATGGTCTAGGCATAAAATTGCTGAGGTGCTATGTTAGAATATCAGGGGAAGCAGAGAGTTTTAGCATATGCCCCCATAGACACAGGGCCAAACAATAGAGCAACTATCACAGAAGCATTATCTCAAGGCTTGTTTCAATGAACAATTAGTTCTACACCGCACTAGCCAGCGGCAGCTTAATTGTCCATATGGACCCTGCTGGCAAGCATTAACAGTTTGATAATGCACTTTGATCTAGTCCAATTTCACAGTTTGGGTGACCAGATGTCCCTATTTTATAGGGACAGTCCCGATATTTGGGGCATTTTCTTCTATAGGCGCTATTACCCCCCACTCCCGTCCCAATTCTTCACATTTGCTGTCCGGTCACCCTATTCACAGTGGACCAAATCAAAGCGCACTAACAGTTAATGCACATCAGCAGAGTCCACATGGACAGTTAGTCCTCAGCAAGCTAATGAAGGGTAGATTCACACCATAATCTGCCGCAAACTAAATGTTCATGTAGACAAGCTCTTAGATAACCTGGGAAAAGATGGTCTGAGGCACAAGGAAGATGTAGCACCTAGGCCCTGCCATGGAGCAAATGGCTCACCCACGGACAGTGGGGCTCTGCGAAAAGAGAGCTTCTCTAAAGAGGGGAAACAAATACATCCACTGGAAGGCAAACTGAGACCAGATTATCTCCGAGGGCTCCTGAGCTTGCTAAAAGTCTAAATTGGGCCTGTTCTGTTCCTGTAATTCAAGAGGGAAATGCATCTAATTTAGGTGTAGTGAAGGGTAAAATTAGGTGAGTACCTACGCATGTAGGCTGTTCGTTTTGTTAAAATAATTCTCTGATGCTTTGGTCCATTTGCTAAATAAACCTACTTGTTTTAAGAAGGCTACTTGTCACTGTACAGCACTGGTCACAAGCTCCCAAAGGAAGAAACACAAATGTCCAGTTGGGCCTGCGTGGTAAGAAATGGTTGGCATAGATGGGCTGTATTACCTAGATCCTTGTCTCAGAATAGGAGAATTGTTAAATTCCACTCTAAGCCAGGTAAGGGTATGGGGCCACATAGATTAGCTAAACAGAGTTTTTGTCATAAGTCTTGACAAGTTATAATGGTTGGGCATTTTTCATTAGCAGCTGGTAAATGACTAACTTTCCACTGCAGCAATCTTTTGCAACTATATTTTAATGAGGAACACAACTATCCAGTCAGATTGTTGTTAAATATTCAGTTTTCAATAACAATATCCTCTTTGAAATCAATCTTCTTAATGGCTAAATATGTTAAAGTACATTAACAATCTTTAGCTTCTTGATGGGATGCTATCTAGGCAAGAGCAACCACAAGTTAACTCCAACACCTAACTTCTCAAGGACAATCATTTAAAAATACATCATTTCCAATGCTTAGAGATACTCTAATAAATACTCTAATTTTTGCAGATTTATTTTCCTAATGCCAGGTATGTAATTATTGTGTCAGTGTGAAGTGCAAAACATCAGTGCAGCTCTTTACAAAAAAAAAAATTGAACAACCTGCAGAAGAAGAAGAATGAAGAACAAAATTATCAGGTGTCCAGGATATTAATAAAATGCTTGTTAAAGGTGTTGGTTAGTGAAGAATGTTTTCTGGCCAAGGACAGCAATACAATTAGAAATATTTCAGCTGGGAACAAAAGTTCTACGTTTCACTGCATTTAATGGCCACATAGATAACATTTTGAAAAGATTAAAAAAAAAAAGCATTTGTTATAAAAGAATTCATTTGCCTGATAATCTTTGTGGAAATAATGATACCTTCCATCTGATTCCCATTTACTGGCAGAAAAATGCTAAGGCGGGAAGTGCAGATACTTTTAATGTTTAACTTTGTAGCACAGAAATACTCAAAAAAGGGCACAGACTCTGATGGGGGCTCTTTGATGGAAGTTTTTATGAAGTTAATGTTGCAGAGAGATGTTCGGAAGCCCCCCAACATGTGGACTGTGGTGTGTTGAATGGACAAATGCTTCCATCTGTAGTTAAATCTGCTACTGGAAGCATTTATCAACCTCCCAGTTGTTTAATTTGGGATCCTGCTGCTTCCACACTCTATCTG
Organism: Terrapene triunguis; assembly: GCF_002925995.2. Taxonomy (NCBI): domain Eukaryota; kingdom Metazoa; phylum Chordata; order Testudines; family Emydidae; genus Terrapene; species Terrapene triunguis. The sequence goes on from NW_020664393.1 coordinate 54,716,240, forward strand.
GATTTTGTCATTTACTAGGGCAGCACTCTTGGTTTGGAAAGAAAAGCAAGCCTGTGCAAGTGTTTCAAGTATTTCAGAGTCTCTGTTGATAAACCAGAAATGCTGAGGGCTTATGCTTTTCTCAAAGCTTATTATTGTTACTCAGATCATCTTGTTGTTGAGACTTTTTAAAATTTTATTTTACTGGTTTGTGTTTCTTAAGAACTCAAATTTGGGTAAATAGGGAAAAAAATTCACCCCCTTCATTCTAAACCATGATTTTACTAGTGAGGGGCCCAAACCAGATCCCGAATGGGAACTTCTGAACTTTAGAAATCCTGTCTTTGTAACAGGCACGAACCAGCACCCCAGATCCAACACTGAGCACAGGAAAGATTTCCATTCAAGCTTCCACTTTTTCCCCTTCTGCTTTTCATGCATCCCCTCTTTCTTTACCAGCTGGCATAGCACCTATAGTACCCTTCAGCTGGAACAGGGAACCAAATATTCTCCCACCAGACCAGTGCTGGTGGCTTTGGTGCATTAATCAACCATTCAGTATGCCATAGAAGAGAGGGAGGGAGAGAGAGAAAGAGGGTCCAGAAAACTCGAGGGGGTAAATTCCATGGAGCTCCAACAAATGTTTCTGTCAGAGGGGAGGAGTTTGGGTGCTGTGAAGGAGACAGTGACTAACTCCTGTCTATCTTTGCTCCCATCCTCCATCGCATGCAAGAGCTGGTCTCCTTTATGGTATTATGAAACCTTCCATCTGTCTATTGGCATGGCTCTCTTTCCCACACTGTTCCATCAATGTATTTCAATCTTTCTGTGGAAAGATCCCTCCCAAGCGCAAGAGGGATTCCGTTTCCATCTCTATTAAGATCTTTGACTCTCTTCTGAGACGGCAAGCAAGGGAGTCAATGAACATCTATTGCAATGAAGTTCTTTATAATGTGGAGACCCTTCCATTAGGAACAAAACTAAGACCACCAACTCATTTCACAGACCCAAGATCACCATACACAGCCACCAGCTGTTAAAACATTTCAGTTATTACTAATCTAGGGGATTTTAGAGGTGAAAGGGATCCATATCCCATTATTAATCCCCAAAACACCGTGTCTCTAATTGGAAATAGAGTGACAGTGATCAACAGGAAATGCTGCTCCCAGTGGTGCTGAACTAGCAAGGTTGCAGCAGAGTCACCGCGGTCAGCAATGAAAGAAGGCAGGACAGAGAGAACTTTTACAAAGTATAAATAGGATACCATCACAAAATAAGTAGAGTGGGAGGAGGGAGAACACAATGAGAGAGGAAAGCAAACTAGGAAGAGGAGAGCATACATCCTTGTGTAGGTTTGCAAGGTGTTGATCCAACAGCTTTTTATAAGGAACAATTGCATTTCTCACTCAAATGCTAGCAGTCTTTATAGAATACGCCAGTGCTCAGTAACAATCAAGTTCCAGCATCTTTCTATTGGAAACAGCTAGAATGGGATCTTCTTTGCAGGGTTACTCTTGCTGTGTCACTGAGACAGGCAGAGAATTGCAGCATCATATGGTACCAAACCTCCCCTTGCTCTGTGCTGGGTACAGGTACTGGTAGATGTCCTAAGGTAGTGAGCCTGCACTTATTTCTCCTCAGAGCAGGCATAGCCCCACTCCCCTCCCCCACTTATGTGAGTCCAGAAGCCCCAGACACAAAGACCCAATCACACAGTGAGGAGTTCCGAGACCATTTATAGAAACAAATATTAGGCAAGGGAATGGGTACCAACCATCAGGCTGAAAGGGAATGGGGGACTGAAGGGAATTCAACAGTGGAACAATAGCACAATCCCTTCCCCCACCTCTGTAGATGCCCAAACCATTTACCCCACCCTATCTGAGGCCTCTAATCCCACTGGTGGTGCACAGAAAGCTGAGGTGCACTGGCCTGGTGAGGTAGCTGCTCAGTCTGGACCACCACTGGTGAGTGCGTTGATCCTCAGCTCCTGGGCCTTCAAGACCTGCCCCCGGGACACACACAAGCATGAGTCTGAAGTGTTCCCCATCAGTCCCAGTCTAGCAGTGTCCATGATAGTCCTGTTCCCTAGCCTCACTCTCCTGCACTCAGAGCAACTCCAACCTTCTTTCTTCCACAAAGGCCCCACCATGCACACTCCCTCCTACCCCCAGCTCCTCCCTACTGTCCTGGAAGCCTCTGGCTTCCTGCCCCTTGAGGCCATTGATCCGCCAGGACTTGGCTGCTTGCACTTAGCCACCATCTGCTGGCTTATTAGCAGAGACCCTAGAAATCCATCTGCCCCAGAAAAAACGTGGAATTTGCATTTTTACAGAGAATCTTTAGTTTTTACATTTTGTGAAAAAGTAATACTGTAGCTAACATATTTTAACTACATTTTACTGTCACTTATTCAATGCACACAATCTCCCCCTCTTGTGGTTGATTTTTGAATGTGCTTTAAATGTACAGTTGAACCCCGTTTATCTGCTCTAATGGGGACCGGGGCCAGATCAGATAATCAAAAATTCAGATAATCAGGAGAATTGGCAAAGAGCTTTCTATACCTTTCTTTAAGACAGGGGGATGGGCTCAGGCTGTCAGCCTCAGCCACCCAGAGCTGACCGCCAGAACCCCAGCTGCTCTCAGCCCAAAGTGGCAGGTGGTTTGGTTAATATGGACAGCCAGCTAATGGAGGCTCAGAGAAACGGGGTTCTACTGTATATCAATAAAACATTGTGTTCAACTGATACCTGCATATGTTGTGGCTAGGGAAACTGAAGTTCAGCATTTCATTTTGATCATGGAAAAACATGGATGTTTATCAGAGTATTTTGATTTTTTTTATCACAAAACACTAGGATCCCTGCTCATTACCAGAGGTAACTTGCGTCGATGTTGAGTATTGTTAAGGTGCATGGTGCTTTCCAGGCATTACATTCTGAAATGATATTAGAACATAAGCTTTCATGAGCTGGTCATGAAAACATTAGATAAATACACTTCCACATGTCTTGCTAAAGAGGGTGATTGCCACAGTGCCACATGCTAAAGAAATTAGCTGCTCAATTGCTGTAACACTCACTGTATGAATGTGTCATGGGGAAAATTCATTACTCTATTTAATCAGGCAAAACACCTGATTGACACATTTTAATACACAGGAGGCAGTATAGACTTTTCATAGAGCCAGCATAAAGAAAGAATGAGCAGGGAATAAAAGTTCCTTCTGTTGTGTCCCTCTCCCCACACTGCCTTCTTTTTAACAATTGTGCTGAAACTGGAAGCCTAATGAACAACATTTTCAAACTGGGACGCCTAAAATTAAGTCCCAGAGCTTAACATTTTCAAAAGTAACACGCGATGGTGGGTGCTTCCCATGGGTGTGCCCAGCTTGAAACATCATAAAGGGATCATATTTTCAAAAAGTATTCTGCAACTACCCTCTGGCAATCAGCCTCTTTAAATGCCTTCAAATTGGACACCCAATAACTGCAGCATCCAAAAAATCACTTTACCCTTTTGAATATTTAGGACTTGGATTCATATATAAGCACCCAAATACAGTTGGTTTTTAGGGGTACCTATTGTGATGGATGCAGTGCTACTTTATAATAATGTATGAATAGTGTATGTTTGCCTCGTTGTTGGGATGCTTACTGCATGTATATATTGGTTTATTTTAATAGCAGGTTGTGAGGGGAAAAAGACAGACAGGAAGAAAACCATGGCTCAAGATAAGTCATTCCACTCTTGAGGGCTGTTATGGGACAAGGATCTGAGGATTCTGGCTTGACCGCTGACCTGTTTTTTGACAAGCAGGGTCAAAATCCCAGGAACAAAGGAATTCTGGCTGGATAAATAGAGAATAGAGGATTTCTCTTAGTGATGGATTAACACAGGAAGGAAAAGACTAGCCTTGTGGTTAAGAGTCCAGAGTTCTAGGTTCTCTCTTTCCAGAAGGCAGGTAATTATTGAGGAGCTATCCAGGAAAACCAGATGGACACAGGCACCTGCTGAAGTGAATGAAGAAGCTAGTAAGCTTTTGCATAAGATAGACATGCGTGTCGACTGTTAGTTATTTTCAAATAATTCTTCTCTTATGCTTTCTTCCTCCTGGGAAAATTAAACTTTGGGTTTAAGGCTGCCTGGTCACTATACACCACTGATCACATTTTACCAAAGGGAAGAACCACAGGCATGAACCCAGTTGGACCCGCTGGGTAAGGATGGTTGATATACAGGGTGCAGTAGCCCAGGACTTGCTATAAGAATGGGATAATTGCAAAATGCCACTCTGGGATAGGAAAAGCACAAGGACTGACACCTGGTGGGGCGGGGAAGGGCATTCATAGAAGGGGACAGAGGTGCAGCTAACCCTGCAAAAGTAACACCTATCATTGTTAAAATACAGCTCATCAATTCAACCAGAATTTCTTCTGAGAAAGTTAATCCAGCATGGCCAGGGGAAAGGATATCTGCCAGATTATAACTAGCCTTGTGTGAGTGTGCAAGCATGGGAAGGAGGTGCAAGAAACCTTCCCTCCCCCCACCTCTGGGGTCCCTGGAAGGAGTCTAGTCACCATCAGAGTCACGGCTTTTCCCCAGTACAAGGATTGCTCCAAACTAGTGCAGAGTGGTGCTAGCATCTACGAAGAGGCAGAAAGGAACATAGTGATGGTAGGACCACAAATTTGCATCCTTTGCAGTGGCCCATGGAACAAGTGTGGATGGAGGGTGCATATTGTGTTCCCTTAGAAAAAGACATAGAAGGAGCTGCTTTAGTCCATGATATGCCAAGGGTCCTGGAGCCATTGTGCCTACATAAGGTGTACCACCAGGATGTACTACTGGGACAGTGCACCTCTGCCCTTGCCCTCTGTAGAATTGTAGCTTCACAGCCACCCTCTGGCCCAAACTGTGACAGTGTTTTAACACACTAACTACCCTGTAGAGGGTTTGGTGGTAGCCTCTAATTTCATAGGTATATGAATTATTAAAGAATCATCAGTGTGAGTGCCACAGGGTGCTCTCTAGTCACTGCTGGGTGGCACCCCATTCAGGTGATTCTTTTCCATCATTGCAGCTTTCCTTCCGCTCAAAGAGTCGCAGTATGGCTGCTTCATGACTCAGCCCTCCAGTCAGGTCACATTGTTATTTCTCCTTACAGGGGGGGGGCCTTTCAATGTCTCTCTGCACAAGCAGCCCTCATGCCTGGTGCCCTGACTGTCATCCCAGCAGTCACTCGGGCAGTCTTCCCATTCACTGCCACAAGCAACACAACTCTGCAGTGGATGGTACAGGAACCCAGGCCTGCCCTGTACTCTGGATTCCCATTCAGGGCCCTAGAGTGAGCAGCTGAGGACTGGAACTTCATCAACCCTACTGCTCTCTTCCTAAATATACCATGCTTCTTTAAGGTTCACTGTTGCCAGCCTCCTAGCTTTATAGAAACCTCACCTGTTCCCTCACAAGTAAGCTTCCATCTAATTAGCATCCTCAACTCAGCCTATATCTGCCCTGTTTGCAGCTAAATTGGCTGATTGAGCCCATCTGGCCTAGTTCTACTTTGAGGGTCCCTGTGGAGAAGCACACCCTATCACAGGCGGCTTTGAGGACAATGTGTAAGTTATACAAGCAAACTTATGGATGTTTGTGTGAAAATCCAGTTTTCAAGGAAGAATTATTCCCCCTCAGATACATTGACCACAAAGGGCCAAATACATCCCTGATGTAATACCACTAAAGTCTCTGAAGTTATGTGAGGAATTAAACTGGCCCAGAGTCAACAAGATTAAATAAAAGTTAATATTTAATGTAAGACCTCCCACCTGTTGGCCCATTTCCATACAAACTGCCTATTGATGCAGAGGGCAGCTGCTGGATCACACACATTCCTTCTAGGTTCCATATCTCTACCTTGTCTTTTCTTCCACTCTCACTTCAGACATCTATTTATGAACCCTAGAAGGCTATATTAGAAATTAATTCAATGGGAGACTGTCACCAGGGGCCACCACTGCTCCCCAATTCCAAGCTTGTGCTGTCATGCCCAGTCTCAGCCAAGGAAAGCAAAGTAACACACGGTATGCAGTCTTAACTCAATACTTGGTCCCCAGGCTTCAGGACCACCTCTCCTAGGGATCTCTAGCACTCAGCTTCTGATAGCTTCCTCACTTCTGCCAGCTCTGCTGCCCTCTTAGAGCTGCAGGGTTGCCTCCTTGAGCCCCTAGCCCCTCTCACTCCAGAGACCTACCCCAAGAGTTAGCACTGCTCCAGCATAACTCTTACTCAGCCCTTCCTCCCAACTCCTTACTAGCAGCCCTTTATAGGCCATGTGCAGCCCAGCTCTCTTTAATTAGCTGGATTAGGTTCACCTGCTCCATTCCAGGGCATTGGGCTCAGTCTACCCACAGAGACCAGCTACTCTATGACATGGATTTTCCACTGACTTTGGTGAGGCCTTGAGTTTTCTTGTTTAATTAAAATGGCTAATCATTTTCAAACACAAAACTTATTAGTGTTAAAGACAATTAGCATTAGTGTTGAAAACTTGGATTCAAATCATTACATGACTCTCGGTATATACACACAGTCAGTATATTTAGGATAGTTGGCCTGTTGATCTGGATTATAATCCTGGTTTAGGATACAAAACTGTCCATGGTTCAGACCCTGGTCAAGCTGTCCACTGGAGGAAATACAAATCAGGACCTGTGTCCCAAACCCTTTTCTAAATAAAGCATTTTCCTCTGTGTTCATGTACACTAGTGCTATTGCAAAGGAGAAGTATTACAGCTCCATAACTGTGAAGAGAACAATATAACATAAAAGCTAGATAACCAATCTATTAGATGCCCCAAGAGAGAAACCACAAGTGGTACAAATGCATCCTATATGGGCTGCTGTAATTAGTAATGAAATGTCTGAGATAAATTCAAAGCCTTGCAAGGAAAGTCAGCTTTCCCCAGAAAACCTGTTTGCAAATGGGATTGTACTTCTGCATTCTTCAACTTTGTGAGTGCACGGCATCTGCTGTTTAAATAGAACAGCACATATGGCAGCATCATTTTGCAAAGCAAAAAACCTGAAGAAACTATTATGAGAGCTGCTGCCATGCTCTTGGGGCACAATTGCAATCTTGTGTTCCCATACGGCATCACTGGAGAAAGAATATGGGTTTGCAATAGGGAAGGTAGGGTCAATACTGTATTATAAACAGGTTCTGAAAGTTCCCTTTTTTGTAACTAGATTTTATTGGTTTCAACTTAAATACAAAATACAAGTTAGGCCCTGACTTGCTCTTGGGACTTCAGCACATGCTTCAAGTTCAGCAGGGATTATGTGCTGAATCGGGGCCTAAATCAGCACCAGTTCGAACACAAACAGAAATGGGGAAATGGCAAAGGGAAACACACAATTAATTTGCAAATCATGAGAGGGCAAATCATAGCAATCCATCTTCTATCCACATTTAACTATTCTGCGCCTGGGTGAACAAGAGGATTTTATCCATGAATAGCTTTGTATCCCATCACATACCATAGTGAAATGCATCTGTAATGTGCATCCATCAGGTTTTAGCAGCATTCAGGTGGAATCCTAATGAAATGTTATTAGTGAAAGGTTTTGTTGACATATGAAGCGTTAAACTAAATTACGCCCTTTAGACCCAGCCCTGCATCCAGGATGGTATAGTTCACAAGGGGCGCTCAGGAAAGGTTTGTGTCTCAGGAAAGCACAATCATCCCTGAGCTCTTGGGTACACCTGCTCCCTCAGTTGGTGTTGGGCCTGGGTGAAGCCGTGGTCCTGCATCCTCCCCATCCCGTTTGAGGTGGTGTGCACACTGAGGGGAGCAAGGGGGAGCAGTCCCTTTCCTCCCCCAGGCACTGTGGCTGTGATTGTCTATTGCCATTAGACAGGGCAGCAATGAGGGAGGAGGCCTCTCATCTTCTTCACCACCCTTCTCCTCCCCCGCCCCGCCCCCAGTGAAGGTCAATCTTTAAGTTTCTTTGTTTGTTAGGAGCAAATCCTGGCAAGGGTGCCATTTCTAAACTGAGTTCCAAGTTCAATACCAAGCTGAGCTCTGAGGATCTTCACTGGGACTCAGCAGAAAGAATCTCTTCCCTTACTCCGGTGTGATAGCACTGAAACTGCCCCACAACTGCTACCACAGCATGAGGGCTGCAATAGCAGCTGGTCTGTGCACTCAGCCTCCACAGGGGTAGGAATAACTAGTAGATTTACTTAGTCATGTATCATCCCATCTATTATCCATCCCCATTACATGCCACCATAATTGGCCAGTGGAAACTCATTGCCATAAACAGGGGTTCTTAAACTTCATTGCACCACGACCCCCTTCTGACAACAAAAAATACTACATGACCCCAGAGAGGGGACTGAAGCCTGAGCCCACCTGAGCCCCCTCCACCGTGGCGGGGCAGGGGGTAAAGCCAATGTCTGAGCCCCACTGCCCTGGCAGGGGGCCTGTAACCTGACCCCCACCACCCAAGGGCTTGGGCTTCAGCCCCAGGCAGTGGGGCTCGGGCTTCAGCCCCGGTCCACAGCAAGTCTAAGCCAGTCTTGGCAACCTCATTAAAACGGGGTCGCGACCTACGTTGGGGTCCCGACCCACAGTTTGAGAACCGCTGCCATAAGTCACTGCTGAAGCCAAGAGCTTGCAAGATTAAAAAATGGATGGAGAATTTATATGAGTTACATTAATAAGATTTTGGAAGTATATAAACCCTTCTACTTCAGGATTTCAGGGGATATGGCAACCTCTAATTGATGGGGATAGTAAGAAATTTTCCCTGTAGGCAGGCTATTCCATAATTACCTACTTCAGGATTTCTTGCACCTCTCTCTGAAGCAACTGGTGCACGCCATTGCTAGAGACACAAAACTGGACTACATGGACCATTGGTGTAGGCTAGAATGGCAATTCCTACCCCACCCCACTTTAAATGAATGGTTATTATTCGATTATTTCTTATTTTTATACTCTATGTTAGGGAAATCCTTGGGCAGCTGAGCACCAGATCATTCAAATGTTGCAGAACTCTTCACAGAGTCAAAGCCTGCCACCCTCCCTGTACATTTCTGCAAAAGAAATGTATCAGAAACATCTATCTTCAATCCAGGCCCCAAAAGATAACCCTGAGTGTGACAACTAAGTTCTTTTTTATTGTTAGCATCTAGCCTTTGTGTTGTGCATTACTGGAACAATGTGACCCCCACTCCAATGGAATTGCGGTATAGTAAAATATGGAGTGTTCTTGGAAGAGAGAAGCTGTGTGTACATAAGAAAAGTGCCAAAAAGCAGATAGGAATTAGAAATTTGCTCACCCTTTCTAGTGTACTCAGAGAAGGAGGGCTCCCCCACCAGCAAGCAAGAATGTTTAGCCAGGATCTTTGAATAACAGCCTGTTCCTCAACAATTGATGCACAATATAATATGCTAACATTTTATTGCAACTTTGCCTTAATAAAAAGTTTCAAGGCATTAAAAAAAGTGTCTGCTTTGTGAGATAATACCAATTTTACTGGTAGTTCCCATTTTTACATATCAGGAATATATCTCAAACTGGTACTTTTTAAGTGTACCTAGTGTACCTGGGCTCAGTTAGAAACCAACTGTCATGGTGCATATAAGCTCTTAACTTAAAGGTCAGATCATCTTTGGCATGGATGTTGAAGTCATCCAACACAATCCATCTTTGAGACGATAAACAGATTAGGAAGTAGATTTCCATTAAAATGTGTCCAATATTTGGCCAGTGCAGTGCCAGCAAGAGGCACAAATTGCAATTTTGCCCAAAGAAATATTCAGATATTAGGCTAGCTGTGGCACATGTCTATGGTGGTTGATTATCCCTGTTCTTATTATAGTGCGCTTGTGTGCTTTTTGCCATCTCGTGGTGCATGCCATAACTTACATATTGAAAATCTAGTCCCAAAAATTTTGGAAATGTCAGGATTATTTTAGAGCACAGAGCCTTGTCCTGTCTCTAACATAAAAGAAGCACTGAATACCTGGAAATGTTTCTCCCATTCTCTGGTTTAAGAAATGAGCAAAAATAGTAGGTAGGATGATACTGAAAACTTTTTCTTCTGATGGTTAGAGCAAACTTATCACATTTCAAGTATTGTCAGTGTGTTTTTGAAGTAAATGTTAGATCTGGGAATATTTTAGTCTGATTTTGTCTCTCCTTTCTCTTTTTTACTGCTTCACACCTCTTCCCTTTGATGTGTGGAGTGCATTTTTTATGAATACAAATAAAAGGAATTTCATGCTCTGACCCAGATTTTCATCCTATCACATACATTCCCCTGAGCACCAAGTTTAAACAGCAAAAAAGGGCCAGTGAGTTTTGTATCAAATTTGCAACTTGGGGGAAAAAATAGAAAAACAACACTTCCAGAATATTTCACCTTTACAGCAAAGAAAAAAATGTTCTGAGGGAAAATTATCCTCCTACACAGCGGATGTGTCTACAGGAAAATATCAGAGAAAGTCTATGTTATATAAACAAGGAATGTTTGCACACCTAACTTAGGAAAGAAGTCTATATTTCCTTCTCAGTGTTAGGTTTTCTAACTCCCATGGGGCCTATCCTAATTCAGATAAACTTTCATTTAATTCAATTCAATAGGAGCTGTGCTAGAATGGGGGTAGACTGCAGGATTGGGCTCAATAAGGTAATAAGATTTAAAGAAATGTCAAGCTGCAAGAGATAGGAGAGGCAATAATTTAAGACAAAAGGACAAAAACTACACAATAAATTATTGAAATTGTCTTTTTTTAATAGTTCTCAGTCCCAGTCCTCGCTCCTTGTTACTGTCTTTAACTTTTTCTCCTATGTCTGATTTCATGCCACCCTCATGGAACAGCCTCCCAGCTAACATATATTTAGCCCCTTCTTCATATATCTTCGGAAAAGCCATCTCTCCTACCCATCTTATGGAGACTTCTAAGTTCCTATGTGGAGATCTAAATAAATCATATGATTTGCAAAAAGTGCTGCTAGGTGCCTAAATATGGGAGCTTGTCTTTAAGCATCTTCCTGGAATTTATGTTTATAAGTACATTTATCTCTATTTGTACTTTGATAGTGCTATATAAGCAAGCAATAATAATGACTGAAAAAAGGGCTACCCTTCAAGAATCATAGTCTATACCTCCAGCCATGAAAACAAGGAGGTCAGATATTTTGGTCTACCAACATCAATGGAGTCTTTTTATAGTGTTCGTTTTTCCAATGTTTCTGATATGGAACAAAATTGGTGAGGTGTTTATTCCCCCTCCCCCAGCCCCTCTCATTTTGTCCCTATGGCATTTTGGAGGACTTCTTGATAAGGGTGAGTTTTATGAGCTTTTAGGCATGATAACTTGGGTGATTTAGGCAAGATAACTTGGATGATTTAGTTGGTGTTGGTCCTGCTTTGAGCAGGGGATTGGACTAGATGACCACCTGAGGTCTCTTCCAACCCTAATATTCTATGATTCTATGATAATTTTAAAACACTTCTCTGTTTTGATTTACCATAACTATGCAAATTTAATTTCATTCTAAATTGGGGGAGAGAGGGAATCTATTAGCTCCTGGTGGTTCTGCGGAGTTTTGAATTTTGATCCCATCCAAGACCCTAGGTATGTATGCAGGCAGCAATTATTCCCTCCTTCTGCTCATGCCACCATGCCACACTTCTGTTTTTGGCATGCTAACTCGATCAGAGATAGCATGGGTATACGCCTCAAGATGGAAATTACATCTTCCAGCTCCCGTGTAGTCATGTCCTTAGTGTGCACTTGGGTTGGAGCCCAGGCTCTAACACCCTCCAGCCTCAGCAGGTTTCAGAGCCCAGGCTTCAGCCTGAGTGGGAATTGTGACAGGTTCCCCCCAGAGTGCCACCTGGAACTGGGGTACCACTGAGCCCCCCTGACCCACCAGCCTGGGCTCCCTCTTACACTGTACTGCTGTGACAAGTTGCCAAGCCCTCTCCAGGCTCTAAGCCTGCACTTTCACCAGCATACATACAGGCAGGAACACACCCAGCTACAGTTACATGCAGACGCTCTGACCAGCCCCTGCATGGGAAGGCTTCAACTAGGGCACCTCCCAGTCCCTAAGGCACACAACCCCTCTGGAGTATAAACCCAAAATGAGACCATCTTGCACTACACAGGGAACTGTACAGCGTAAGCTCATGAAATTCACCCACTCCCTCAATGTGGAGAGGAATATGCAACATGTTTCTGCCCCGAGTTATGACTCCCACACACTGGTTTTAGATAAAGCAAAAACAAGTTGATTAACTACAAAAGATAGATTTTAACTGATTATAAGGAATAGCAAACAGATCAAAGCAGATTACCTAGCAAATAAACAAAAAACACAAACTAAGCTTAATATACTACATCAGTGGTTTTCAAACTGCGGGTCGTGACCCAGTACTGGGTCGCGGAATGTAAGGCACTGGGTCACAGTGGCTCTGGTCAGCACCGCCTACTGGGCATTAAAAGTCCCATCGGCAGCGCTGCCCGACTAAGGCAGGCTAGTCCCTACCTGTTCTGACACCGCGCTGTGCCTGGAAGCGGCCAGCAGCAGGTCCAGCTCATAGGAAAGGGGGCCACAGGGCTCAGTACCCTGCCCCCACCCCGAGCACTGGCTCCACACTCCCACTGGCCGGGAACCGGTCAAAGTGACCTGTGGGGAGAGGCGAGGTGCCTGCAGGCAAAAGCCATGTGGAGCTGCTTGCACGCCTCTGCGTAGGAGCCAGACCTGCTGTTGGTTGCTTCTGGGGCGCAGCATGGTCCATGGTGCCAGGACAAGCAGGAATCCTGCCTTAGCACCCCCGCTGCACCGCTGACCGGGAGCCACCTGAGGTAAGCCCACACCCCAACCCCACACCCCAATCCCCTGCCCCAGCCCTGAGCCCCCACCAAACCCAGAGCTCCTTCCTGCACCCCAAACCCCTCATCCCCAGCCCCACACCAGAGTCTGCACCCCCAGCCCATAGCCCTGACCCCTTCCACACCCCAACCCCCTGTCCCAGCCCAGAGCCCCCTCCCACACCCTGAACCCCTCATTCCCAGCCCCACCTCACAGCCCTCACCCCAACCCTGAGTATCTCCCGCACCCCAATCCCCTCTTCTCCATATCCATTGGGTCACGGGCATCAACAATTTTCTTCAACTGGGTCACCAGTTGAAAAAAGGTTTTAAAAACCACTGTACTGCATAGATTGGATATGAATAGCAAATTCTCATCCTAAGCGATGATACAAGCAGGCTGCAGATTCTTAAGGGGCAAGCTGCACTTCCTTACGGCTTGGAACCCCCGGGTGTTCCATTCACAGGTTAAAAATCCCTTCAGCCTGGGTCCAGCACTTCTCCCAGTTCATTCTTTGTTCCTCAGGTGTTTCCAGGAGTCTTCTTGGGTGGTGGAGTCAGGGAAGAATCAAGATTATGTCACTCCCCTGCCTTATATAACTTTTGCATATGGTGGGAACCCTTTGTTTCAAAGCTTGGTTCCCACGTCAGTCAGTGGAAAAATAGTGACATCCCAATCATAGAATCATAGAATATCAGGGTTGGAAGGGACCTCAGGAGGTCATCTAGTCCAACCCCCTGCTCAAAGCAGGACCAACACCAACTAAATCATCCCAGACAGGGCTCTCTCAAGCCGGGCCTTAAAAACCTCTAAGGATGGAGATTTCACCACCTCCCTAGGTAACCCATTCCAGTGCTTCACCACCCTCCTAGTGAAATAGTTTTTCCTAATATCCAACTTAGATCTCCCCCACTGCAACTTGGGACCCTTGCTTCTTGTTCTGTCATCTGCTACCACTGAGAACAGCCAAGCTCCATCCTCTTTGGAACCCCCCTTCAGGTAGTTGAAGGCTGCTATCAAATCCCCCCTCACTCTTCTCTTCTTCTGACTAAATAAGCCCAGTTCCCTCAGCTTCTCCTCGTAAGTCATGTGCCCCAGCCCCTAATCATTTTTGTTGCCCTCCACTGGACTCTGTCCAATTTGTCCACATCCTTTCTGTAGTGGAGGGACCAAAATTGGACACAATATTCCAGGTGTGGCCTCACCAGTGCCAAATAGAGGGGAATAATCACTTCCCTCGATCTGCTGGCAATGCTCCTACTAATGCAGCCCAATATGTCATTAGCCTTCTTGCCAACAAAGGCACACTGTTGACTCCTATTCAGCTTCTCATCCACTGTAATCCCCAGGCCCTTTTCTCCATCCCAAGATGAAGTCCTGCACCAGGTGACCTGATCCCTGTAGTGTCACAGCAGCCATTACTCAGAGGCTGTCTGTAGTGTCCTCAGAAAGGCTCCCCACATGGGAGATAAGCTTCTCCTAAGGGCTATTGTTCTCTGTAATGGCTCATTAACTTGAATGGGCCCTTCCCAGCCAACCATCTAGACTGAGAGCCTTTTGCTTAGTGGGCGTTGCCCAGGAATAGCTACATGTGAAATAGATACCTAGTCAATATTCATAGCTTCGGATACAAAAACGATACATGCATACAAATAGGATAATCATATTCAGCAAATCATAACTTTTCCAATGACATCTCACATGGCTTATTTTACATAAAATACATCATAATTATGTCATAATCATATCATCATAATATCACTGTGAAGAATATGGGATCCAGTGTCACAGGAATGTCTACACTGTTATTTTTAGTGTGAGCCCCACAAGCCAAGTCACTTGACTCAAGCTCTAAGACTCACTGCTGTGTGGTTTTTGTTTTGTTTTTTGCAGTGTAGAAATACCCTTAGCACTTGGAGCTGGGGATGTGATTTCTAGCTTGAGTATACATACTTGTGCTAGCTTGATGCGCGCTCGTGTGCTAAAATAGTAGTGTAGCCACAATAGCATGGCTACTACAATACTATTTTTAGTGCACTAGCTCTCACTGAGCTCCTGTATGTCTCCTCGCAGTGGGAATCACACCCCCAGCTCCAAGTGCAGATGTAGCCTGAGTCACATCACTAAATGCACTACTGACAGGCACTCAGATACTAAAGGGATGAAGGTGGTATAAGAGCCTATAGGGAATAGAATTTGTTTTGGAAAATGTCCTGTATGGTGCAAGATTATTAGTGTGGCAATGCAAAAGCAACATTCTGTTAGGAAAGAAATCTACATCCCGCTTGTTTGGGTAATAGTTCCTCCATTAGAGGCAATATTAGAAATTCAGCTTTTGATCTCTCCTTCTGGACCCTTTAAAATCCAAGCTGCGAAACAGCAGCTGATACTTTACATACTATCACAACAACCAGCAATATATGAAACCTGGAAACAGCATGCAAGGGAAATTAATGATGGGCTGTTAAGGGATATACAGTAACTCACGTTTGCATTACACAACATTAAATTAAAGCTGCCTTTCCTTTGTTGTGTTAGTGATATAGCAAGTCAACATCACGTAGCAATGTAAAATGGGAACATTTGAGATGATCATTTTAGAATGCCAAGAAAGAAAAAAGATAGTTTTATCATTAGCGCAGAATAAGTGCAGAAAATGACATTGATACCAGGGATAGTAAATGAGCTACGCAACACCCTCACTACCCAGCACAATAACATACGGTGCAGCAGCTCCAGAGCAGCGAAAGCCAGAACCAGATCTTGGAAACATTCATTTGTCAAATTAACAATTGATAAAAGCGAAACAGGAGCATTGAAGTATTTGTAACGTTTTCCAAGCCATTTTATTGTCTTTTATTTTTGCATACCAATAATAAGCCATACAATACTTTGCTTTTTTCACATTGGCTACCCTTGCATCTATTCTCTCCTGAGTACAAAAGACTCCATCCTAACTAAAGTCGTGCATTATTGAAAAAATTTAAGCACAGCACTGAAGGTGTACATTTTGAATTTCAATATGTGATTCTCTTTTTGTATCATTAATTATACAGTGTTAGTTGTTAATGAGTATCATGATTCAACTTGCCCCAAGTAATAAAGAACTTCTACTTCCTTCTGATGATGAAACTGAGCTAACTGTAACCTTTGCTATTTAGTCTAAACATTATTTATGGAACATTTTAAAATTGAATACAAATTAAGGACATGATCCTACAATCTGATCGGTGTGAGCATTAAGTTTCACCTGATGGGACTGCAAATTTCAATTGCTTGATCATGTCCTTAATTAGGTAACTTATCAATCATGAAAACTTCATTTAGGGCAGGTCTACACTACCGCTTAAGTCGATGTAACTTACATCACTCAGGAGTGTGAAAAAGACACCCCACTGAGCGACGCAAGTTACAGTGACCTAAGCACTGTCCACACGGACCCAATATCGCTTGGAGACGCTCTCCCGCTGACATAGCTTCCGCCTCTAGCAGAAGTGGAGTAATATTGCCAATAGGGGAACGCTCTCCCGTCGGCATAGAGTGTCTTCACCAGACACGCTACAGCGGTGCAAATGCATCAGTGCAGCTGCGCTGATGTAGCTCTTCTAGTGTAGACCCGCCTTAGTAAAACCACAGTAAAAAAATCCGTTGCCCTACCTCAAGAAAACCCAAAATAGAATTTGTAGCCCGTCTTTACAATATGCTTATAGTTAGCAGGTGAGATTTTCAAAAATCCTTAGTGTGGGCATAACTTTACTCCCAAAGATGTCAATAAAAGCAGAGTTAGGCCAAAGCTGAGCACTGGTGAAAATCCCTCCATTTGTCACAGAAACGGTTGTTTTGTTATACAGACCAAGGCATCTCAAAACTCAAGGGGCATTAACCTTTTGGTTTTTCAAATAACTGCTCAATAAAAACAAAACCAAAGAGACAAAAAAAACCTATTATATGACTTGGTTGACCAGTGACGCAGATTGGATATTAATTCACAAGTCCTGAAGGCTGTCGTTTGTTCGCTATTTGCAACAGTTTGACAAACATTTTCATAGATGTTAATGGCAGAAGAGACCATTATGATCAGGCAGGATGACAATAATGGTACTTTCTAACCTGAAAATCCATAAAAATATTTGAGACCAGGTGAGTGAGGCCATATCTTTATTGGACCAACTTCTGTTGGTGAAGGAGACACGCTTCCGAGAAGAGCTCTTTTTGTATTTTGTAGCTCAAAAGTGTCTCTCTCTTTCACCAACAGAAGCTGGTCCAGTAAAGATATTGCCCCACCTACCTTGTCTCACTAATACCCTGGGACCAAATATGGCTACAACAATACCACAAATACATAAAAACATTTGTCAAACAATTGTGACTACTGAACAAATTCATAAAATTCAGTGTCAATCTGTAAACACCGAAGTACTAAATTCAAATAAATTATTCACTGTAAAGTTTTCATTGTACTCTAAACTGAATTCTAGACTTTTGATCAGGGCCGGCTCTATGCACCAGCGAAGCAAGCAGGTGCTTGGGGCGGCACATTTGCAGGGGTGGCATTCGGGCCATCCTTTTTTGTTTTGTTTGTTTGTTTGTAGGGGGGCCGGCCCTGCGGGCGCTCACCCAGGTAGACGCTGTCCTGGCCCCCACGCTGACCCCGAAGTCCAGGTGGAAGAGCCGCAGCAGGTGGCCAAAGCTGACCCCGAGACTGGGGTCCAGCAGCAGCAGCGCGTCGTGCGCAGGGGGCGCCCTGGGGCTACTGTGGTTCGTGCCGCCGGGCCCGGGCAGGCCATCTGGCGGGCTCCGACATGTGGAGCACGGGACACTTGAGCTGGGGGCTGCCCCGCGGGGCGCACGGAGCCGCCTGCACATGCCGCAGGGTGGCCGCCCCCCCAGCGCCACAGCTGGGGCTGGGTGAAGCGGCCCGAGCTGCCCAGGGGCTGCGGCAGGGCAGCCAGGAGCAGCAGGGGGCCATAGAGGGGACCGGTGCCTGGGGCGCTGCTGTGCGGGGCCCATGTCCCACTCTCCAGGACTCAGTTCCCCGCCGGCCGCTCCCTCTGAGGCTGCCCTGCCCCGGCTCCTCAGCCCCCTGCTGGGGCGGTCCCCCCGGCTCTGCCCTCCCAATTCCCGGTCGGTCCTGGAAGTAGGAGTCCTGGCTGGAGGGACTCTGGGCTGAGAAGCGGCCCAGGAGCCCCGCTGCTTACCCCAACCCTGCCAGCACCAGACCGGCTGGAGGTGAGGGGGGAGCGGGCTGAGTCAGGGCCCCCCTGGGCGCTGGGAAGGAGTCGGGTGGATGCAGCCTCCGTCCCTGCTAGTGTCATGAGCGGGATGCTGATGAGCTGCCCTGGGAGCGAGTTACCAGTGACCCAGGGCTGGGGCAGCAGGAGGGTGCAGGGGGGGGGGAGAGCCCAGAGCTGGGGCGGCAGGG
>NW_020664393.1:54734643-54811531 GCF_002925995.2 Terrapene triunguis
TGTGGGGGGAAGGGCCCAGGACTGGGGCAGCAGGGGGTGTGGGAGGGAGCCCAAGGCTGGGGTGGGGGGCAGCCAACATTTTTTTTGCTTGGGGCGGCAAAAAACCTAGAGCTGGCCCTGCTTTTGATTATGGCAAAATGTGAGTTTGGGGCTGCTGCATGGAGTTTATTGCCCTGGCAGTTTAAGAACCAGGCCAGTGATGAGAGTTTACTATGTAGCCACCAACTTATTCCAGTCTGGTAACAGGAGTGGGCCCAAATAAGGGTGCATAACAGCCAAGTGCCTTATTTTCATGCTGGGGATTGCATATAAACCCACGTTTTCTAAGACATGCCCATTCTTTGACCAAATATCCACCTCTTACCATGCACTCATGAGAGTAAACAAATGGGCACACAAGGGCTTTAGACTAGAGCTGGTTGGAAAACTGATTTTCTGTCTCATGAAAAATTTAGAGAGAAAAAAACCAAAATTCTGAAATTGCAAAAACAGTTTTGTTTTGGGCCAATGGAAATGTTTACAAAATAAAGTTAATTTTGAAATAACTTCTTGTTACTAAATGAAAAATCAAAACTTGAGATTACAAAAATGTCAAACGGGATATTTCAACATTTTCTAAACATTTTTTCCATTTTGTTTTTCAAACCAAAATGTTGTTGACATTGATATGATTTCGTGAAAAAATTGGTTTAGTCAAAATAGATGCAAAATTGTATTGTCAAAATTTTTTTTGACCAGCTCTACTTGACACTTATTTCTGCTTAGAATGGAGGATTACACATAGGGTTTATCTACACTACTGCTTAAATTGATGTAATTTATGTCGCTTGGGTGTGTGAAAAAGCCACCCCCCCTGAGTGACACAAGTTACATTGATTTAAAG
Organism: Terrapene triunguis; assembly: GCF_002925995.2. Classification (NCBI taxonomy): domain Eukaryota; kingdom Metazoa; phylum Chordata; order Testudines; family Emydidae; genus Terrapene; species Terrapene triunguis. The sequence continues at coordinate 54,735,527 of NW_020664393.1, forward strand.
CAGTGTCCACACCGTGCTATGTTGGCAGGAGACACTCTCCTGCCGACATAGCTTCCCACCTCTCATTGAGGTGGAGTAATTATGCCAACGGGAGAGCACTCTTCCTGTAACTAGTGCCAATACTTAGCCTGTGCTCACACTTGTGTTGGAACAACCTTGCACTCCTTTCAGTGCATTTGAGGATCACTGGCCATCGTTTATGGCAGATATGTATTGTACTTTTCCTATCCAGTTGGGTAGCTAACTTTCTATACTTCAGATTTCACATTTACAGTGCATATATTCAGGCTGTGTCTGAAGACATATGTTTAATGTAGAACCAATGCTTCAATAAATCTGTCAAAGTCAACACTTGACACTACTGAAGCTTCAAAAAATAAAGCTACCTTAGTCTAAATGATATTCAAACAAGCTAAATGATCTGTTCAGAGCAGGAATTCAAACCTTATTTGTGTATGATGTGAAATTGCTGGCAAAAATTACCTTGGCTTGGCATGCCCTAAATCCTGTACTTAAATTGAATCTGATACTTTGTGAGTAAAAACTCTTTGCCAGTTTTTAAGGAATACACTATCAGAATAAGACACACTAATGATGTATTACTTAAAAAGGTGTCACAAGCCATGTAAGAAAAGCAAAAGCAAAGTCAAATGATTTCAGAACAGTAATATCAGGGAGATTGACAAAGTTTTCTATATTATTTCAAGATCCACTGAATCATGTATGTACCCATTTCCAGGCATTTATCACATGCCTTAAAAACCTTAATGCCATATTCTTGTCACATTTAGACTCTCATACAATTAATTCCATACATGGAACATCCTCCATGATTCTGAAACTCATGCAATACCAATCTCCTCTAAGGGCAGATGCCAACTACTCACCCCACCTCACGTACCCTCCCCCCACCATCTACCCACCCACATACACACACTAACAAAAGCAAGGGGTATGCATGCCCCATATACATAGATTGGTGAATTGAGAAGGGTTATGGTCAAATTTTATGAATATCTTCAAAAGATAATAGGTTTGCAAGCACAAATATTTAGTTCCTAAATTTTATATGCAAATACCAGATGTACACATGCAAACTGATGGGAGTAACTTATACAGTGGCCAGCTAGACATCTAGCAGGCCTTCTATATGTGCATTATCTGATCTGCACTTGCATATCTGCCATTTGTGCATAGAAATTGGGCATATGCAATTATTTACATGGGCCTGACTTTGAATGTCTGACCCATTATTTATATATAAAATCAAACTTCAACTGGGTGAAGTTATGATCAAAGCTTGTAGGCTGCTGAGAAGATATTGCCTGGGATAGGTGTGTCCATGAGTTCCCTGTATTTATGGATGTGCAAGGGTCAAATGAGCCATAGAGATGCAGGTGAGGAGAGGATGGTTCTGCAACACAGTTGTAGCACATGTTCGGGAGAGAAGGCTGTTAATTCTTACCCACATCAGCTAGCTTGCTTCTCCACCTGATGCAGGTCTGTTCCTCCTGCCTGCCCCTTCAGCCACTGCCCTGATTCACTGAACCCCACATTCTGTCTTAATGTTGGATCCATTCTTCTCATTCCCCCAATGGTCTCTAATTCTTACACCTACCCATGCACTCCTAGTTTCAATCCCTCCCCCAGCCCTTCTGCACTAAGCCTTTCATCACTACCCTCCACTCTTGCCTTACGCCCTAACTTTGCCCACAAATATTGATATGTTCACAACAAGCAAAATAGGCAAAGCCACTTGATGATGGGGCCTTTTGTAAAGAAACGCCCTTTTCTTTTGTGAGTATAGAACCATCTCATAGACCACTACTGCTGAAGCTATTGCTCCTTTCCATGCAGGGTTAAAGACACTCCTATACAGAGAGCCTCCATTAGGTCAATGCATCACTTCAAGTGTTGCTTAAACTTTGTGCTGGAGTGTAGTTCTCCCTTTGACCTTTGTGAGGAATTCGTCTGATGCCAAAAGAGAACTGTGATCTTTTGTCTATATTCCCTTTCTAAATAAACTTCTAGGTAAATAATACATGTGAGATTCTGTGTTTCCAAGTCTCACAGTTCTATTGTGAGTCTCACTATAATTGATGTCTTTCTTTAAGCCCTAGCTCCTGGAGTCATGTGAATATCTGAGGAATCTTAGCTTCCATGTAAAAAAGTAAGTTTCCAGTTCACCTTTGAGGAGAAAACCATGAAGATGTGGCCCCAGTCTATCTTAAAGGCTCAAAAACTAGAAGGCAACTACAAAGTATACAAAATATGTTATTTTTAAACGAATCTCATGATTTGTTGGAGCCGGACTCAGATTCATGGATGTTTTGGGTTGCAAAATTGGAGACTTCATTATAATGTCAAAGACTATAAAAAATAAAACAGTTTCCAGGCTGTATAATTATCAAAATGATGGCGGATCTAAAATACAGCAAAAATAACAGACACACTCGGGCCAACACTTTCAAGAGGGGCCACTGATATTGGCTGCCTCAGTTTTTGCATGGCCAAATGTATACACCCTGGGCCTGATTTTCATAAGTGCAGCTCTTGCTGAAGCCAATGGGCTTAAGTGGGACTTACGTAGTGCATAGGCTTTGTACTGGCCCACTGCCAGGGATGAATTTCATCCTGAGAAACATACAAAAGAAGAAGAGAATTGCTAGCCTTACTCAGACTGCCGCCTTGAGAGACTGACTGTAAAATACACAACAGAGAAGATTTATTTGAAAACATATGGAAACAATTTATGGATTATATTGAGGGCTTCTGACATTAAAGAATGAAAATAAGTGCTACTACTATATTTGTTGTAAGGGATCTATAATGATGGTTTCCTCTTTAAATGGGCATTCTATCTCTGTACTATGTTTTGTTTGTCTCTCTCGTTACATTTTAATGAGTTCATTTTGGTTTTGTATATGGTAGCGGTAGAGTTTGCTTAATCACTGGGCTGTGTGAACATGTCTGCAGGGATATTTCTTATATATATTTATCTATAGGCTAGATTCTGACCCCCTCTCCCTCCTACTCATATTGAATAGCATTTTACTCCACAATCAGTCCCACTGAAGTCTGTGGGGCTGCCTGTGCATTAAGGTACTACCCAATGCAAGCACGGGAGACAAAATTGGGCCCCGCATTTGTATATTCTATTTGTTTCAAAATGTTCCCCGCTGCCTGGTGATCCTGCCGGGGAGCCGGGTCGGGGCATGGGCGCGCCCATTTTGCCAGGGCCCCCCAATTGGCCGGGACCCCTGGGCATGGGCCCTGTCGGCCCAATGGCTAATCTTTCAGTGGCTGGGATTCATAAAATGCCTGGTCAGCTGACACTGAACTCTATAAGTGCATAACTTGCTCAGAACCAAAATTTTTGCAGTAAAAATTTCCCTAGGCCCACCGAAATTTCTGCCCCTGTACATGCGCACTACACCCCATGGAGGTGACCAGACCCATAAGCCCTAGAGTGATGCACAAACTGGAAGAAGATAGGCATTCCTCTGCCTAACTCATCTGCAGAGCCGAATTTGATAGGCGTGATCAGAGCTCACCTACTGGTCCAGGCCCCCATAAGGGAGCTTACCCAAAGTGGGAGGAGGAGGAGGAGGATCATCCTTACAACTTTTAGCCTAGTAGTTAGATGCTCACCTGGGATGGGGGAGACCCCTGGTTCAAGTGCCCCCTTCACCTGTGGCGGTGAAGGGATTTGAAGAGGGATCTGACACCTCTCAGATGAGTATCCTAACAACTGAGCTACAAGAAAACAGTGTAGGTGCCTTGCTTCAAGAAAGGGTTCACAGCTGAGAACCCAAGCAGAGAGAGGTGCCTATCATAGAAGATTAGGGTTGAAAGAGACCTCAGGAGGTCATCTAGTCCAACCCACTGTTCAAAGCAGGACCAATCTCAACTAAATCATCCCAGCCAGGGCTCTGTCAAGCCGGGCCTTAAAAACCTCTAAGGATGGAGATTCTACCACCTCCCTAGGTAACCCATTCCAGTGCTTCACCACCCTCCTAGTGAAATAGTTTTTCCAAATATCCAACCTATACCTCCCCCACTGCAACTTGAGACCATTGCTCCTTGTTCTGTCATCTGCCACCAGTGAGAACAGCCAAGCTCCATCCTCTTTGGAACCCCCCTTCTGGTAGCTGAAGGCTGCTATCAAATCCCCCCTCACTCTTCTCTTCTGCAGACTTAATAAGCTCAGTTCCCTGAACCTCTCCTTGTAAGTCATGTGCTCCAGCCCCCTAATCATTTTCGTTGCCCTCCACTGGACTTTCCCCAATTTGTCCACATCCTTTCTGTAGTGGGGGGCCCAAACTGGACGCAGTACTCCAGATGTGGCCTCACCAGTGCCAAATAGAGGGGAATAATCATTTCCCTCGATCTGCTGGTAATGCTCCTACTAATGCAGCCCAATATGCCGTTAGCCTTCTTGTCAACAAGGGCACACTGTCAACTCATATCCAGCTTCTCGTCCACTGTAGTCCCCAGGTCCTTTTCTGCAGAACTGCTGCTTAGCCAGTCGGTCCCCAGCCTGTAGCAGTGCAGGGGATTCTTCCGTCCTAAGTGCAGAACTTTGCATTTGTCCTTGTTGAACCTCATCAGATTTCTTTTAGCCCAATCCTCCAATTTGTCTAGGTCACTCTGGACCTTATCCCTACCCTCCAGCGTATCTACCTCTCCCCCTAGCTTAGTGTCAGACTATCTCTGAGAAAGGAGCAGGACTTGGGCACTGCTCAATTTTACATCTTCGGTGAGGAGCCAGCTAGCATACTGGGTTTTATGAATCCCATTCAGAGGCACCTCTCTCTTCCCATTCATTGTATAGCGAGCCCAGGTACCTACACCAGGCTTTGTAAATCCCAGTGATTTTCTAGGTGTCTAAAAGTTTCTTGGCGAATCTAGTAGTTTTCCATTAACCTTAAAAGGCCAAATTCTGCACTGCAGTTCTAATTTCCCCAAGGTATTTAAGCGCATGCTGAACTTTAAGCAGATGAGTAGCCCCATTGATTTATATCATAGAATATCAGGGTTGGAAGGGACCTCAGGAGGTCATCTAGTCCAGCCCCCTGCTCAGAGCAGGACCAATCCCCAGACAGATTTTTGCCCCAGATCTCTAAATGGCCCCCTCAAGGATTGAGCTCACAACCATGGGTTTAGCAGGCCAATGCTCAAACCACTGAGCTATCCCTCCCCCTCATATTTGTGTGATCTCATTCAATTCATGGAGTATGAACACAGAATTTGACCCTATTAAGCAGCAAACTTGAAACTGTATAGTTTGGTCAGGTAAAGATTTATGCCCAAACAAATCTCCCAGTTTTAGTGGGTATGGTGAGTTACCACACTCACAGGAACAACCCTCCACCAGAACAATAGAAGTCTCAATGGTAAAATCACAAGACTGGTTTGCACGTCGCTAGGAATAACAAAGAAGAAAAACTCAGCTGTTTGTGAATTCTCAGGGTCAAAGACTTTAAAAGATATGATATACTGAAAAACATACCTAGGAGGGCCTCTTTTTTGAAGTGTGAGGGTGGGCCTACTAGAAAGCCTATGGGCATTAGAGACCCCAACATTAGAGAAAAGAGTGGTCACTTTCTAAAATGCAGGCATTGAAGATTCAACTATCCTGTTAGCTGTTCTAGCACTTGGAAACATTTCCTGACAAATTTTCAAAAGCAAAGTCACAATTTGCATTTTTAATACTGAAACGTAATATGCTGTCACCGAGAGACATGCCTGAGTGTTATTACTTTTCATTATAAACATGATTACAGCTGATCTGCTCGACCAGATGAATTCTTGAAAACCAAAAGAGTGGGTTAAATGAAAACCAACATATGTAAAAGATTCACAATGCTATATTTCAAATAAGAAACATATTTGGGGGGGGGCTGGGACGGGGACACCAAGGAGCACAGTGGTTAAAGAAAAACTGAAAGAAAAACACATAATTGCTTTTAGTCTGTCATTTCCCCCCACAGAGTAGTAAATAAGAGCTTTGATACATAAAAGCAGTTATCAAACAGTAACAAATTAGTTCTTCACCATCTGTGATCCACGCGAGGGGGGTGACAGTTTTAGGCAAGATTTTAAAATATGAAATCAACTATTTGTGAACTCGTTTCAGAGTCTCGCTGTCTACTTTGCCTCTTAAAACGTGGCCACAAGAAAGAGATGAGGTTTTCAAAACTAACAAAAAACAGCAGTTGTGGTTCCACTCTTTAAATGATGCTAATTGCTGGCTGACATTCGTAAACAAGATGTTTCCTTTCCTACCACAGCCTGCCATAGTTCAGCTTCTCTTTAAAGCACACCTCATTTAAAAAAAAAAAGTGATTACAACCTTAGAGAATCCTATTACCTGAGCTCCTTTATGTTACAAATGGCAAATCTGGGATCTGAGCCTGGATCCATTCCCTTAAAAATATTGCAACATAAATCGAATTATTTGAAGGCTCTCTCTTGGTGTCTCTTGAGACTCTCTAAGCGAACAGACTGAGATGGTGGCTCCAGAATACAGTCACAAAAAGAGGAGCATCGGGTTCTCATGATGGGTTTTAATGACTATAAGTAACGCCATGTCAAGTCACAAGCAACCCTACATTAACACAGGAGGAGAGAACAGATTAAAACAGCTCATTCCTTCCTGCATCATAGCACTTTTTCATTTGTTTCATTCCTCTATGCAATGCAGATGGCTTTTAGGGCTTACAGGTTATTAAATCTTATGTAGTTATTGATGACTTGTCTCTGAGACATTTTTATGATTTTACGGCTAGTTTGAATTGATCTTGGAGTTAACATATGCCTCTTCCTAGTGGAAAAACACAGATTTAAAACTCTAAAAAGATCAGGCGTTTCCTTTGCTTAGAAACTGCTGGATGTGATTTTTTTTTAACTAGTACTTTTCTTGCACTTGGATACAATACGGAGAGGAAAGATGCCATTGGTCCTGCAGCTAGTGTTATTTCATGGGATAATCCCATGTCTTTGGTATGTGTGATTTCTACTTTCAGTGAAATACAATGGACCTTTCAACACCTTAAAATAAGTATTTAGTCCCAGAAATGTAAAAGTGAATTACCAGTTATTCCTACAATTTCACATCACTAGACTTTAGCACCTGAGGCTCAGAAAGTGTTGTTTGGGCTTTTTTTATTGGATTAAGAGACTCTGACTGCCAACAATATATTTCACAGACTTGATCAAATTGATCATAAGAAAATGAGATACACTTGTGGTAAATCAAAATAATAAGACTATACAGGAGACAAATTCAATTATATGCAGACTGGGGCTTGAACAATGACAGAAGCAGTGTAGTGGATGTAGAGTTTACTAGGTATTTAAGAATTAGGGTTATTAGGAAAGGAAGTGCCACACTTTTTAAGTTAACTGCACTATAACTCAGCTCAGACTGACCCTGCTAAGGCTTCTGACAAAAAATCTAGTTCACATTGAACAAGCTCAGAGACTTAACACAGGCAATTTAGTGTAGTCACTTCACTACTAACATGGCATCCTCTCATTTCCATGCCAGTAACCTGATACCTTTCTTTATATGACCCCCACTAGCTACCATGCCAGAATTAATCCAAAGGGATACATATATTTGAGATAATTATTATTTCAGTCCTGTATGTATTTAGCTGGTTTGCTCAGGACACTGACAATAACAAGATTCACTCCAGGCTGGTTATGATGTGATTTTAGCCAGGTGCAATTTAGGCTTGGCAATTTCAGTGATGCTGGTGCTTATAATGTGGCTGCTGGAAACAATATAGATGGTTTTGTTCTCTGATGTTCTTCAAAGAATCAAGTTTACACCTTTCCCTCTTGTATCTCTGGGTTTCTGGGATATCCCTGGCATTTAAAGTTACATTTTAGCAATTTGTCTGGTACCTCTCACTGTCCATTTCCCCAAAATAGGATTATGGCTCTTCTGTGGCAGTAATGACTCTTGCTGGCTTCCAGCTGTTATTGTCTGGTCTCAGGTGGCCTGGCTACCAGCCTGGGCAGCAGTTTTGTATCTCTGTCATAACATTTTTATTTCTTTTGCCTTTCAGCTGTATTTGTAAGTTGGATATTTGCTCATATTTGAGTCTTCTGGAAAGAACAATCAAATAGGAGAAAGGTGGGGGAAGCCAGTCCTCATATTAGTGTAGTTTTTATACATCCAGCAGGACTAGATATCGAGCCTTTCATCTTTATTGCTATATTTTGTTTTCTTTAACACATTTTTTACTGTCTGAATAAGCACCTTGCTGAATCACAATTCTCCACAGCACCGATTCAGCAAGGTGCTTAAACATGTGCCTCATTTAAGCACCCGAGTAGTTTTTATTCAACAACCCCCACCCCCCAACAGAGGTTGAGCAAAAAAACCAAAAAAACAAAAAACAAAAAATAGTCAGCCAATCAGTAGGGAAAAAATTAAAAAATGGGTGACTGACACAGCGGTATGGAGCCCCCTGGAACTTGGCACCCAGATAAACCACTCTGCTTGCGCAGGGCTGGTGCTACCATTTAGGCAAACTAGGCGTTTGCCTAGGGCACCAAGATTTGGGGGTGCCAAAAAGCGGTGCCCCCAATTTTTTTTTACAGCGTTCCTACGCCCCCCTCCCAGAGCACGCGGTTGCCGCTCCACTTCTCCCACCTCCCAGGCTTGCAGCGCCAATCAGCTGTTTGGTGCCGCAAGCCTGGGAGGGGAGGAGAATTAGAGCGGGGGCGGCGTGCTCGGGGAGGAGGTGGAGCAGAGGTGAGCTGTGGGTGGGGAGCTGCCGCACGGCTCCCCGGGGGGGAAAGCTGCCGCGGAGGGGGGCACCTCAGGACAGAGTGGGGGGAGCTGCTGCAGGGCTGGGGGGGGAGAGGCGCAAGGTGGAAGTTTCACCTAGGGCGCGAAACTTCCTTGCACCGGCCCTGTGCTTGCGGGCCCCTAGAATCAGCCCTGCATCCAGGCTATGGCTAAATCTTACAGCTTCTTTTTCCATCCAATCCATCCACACCGCTAAAATGCTCATCCAGGCTCTCATCATCTCACCTCTGGATTATTGGAAAATCCTTTACGCTGGCCTTGACAAATGCAATCATGCCCCACTCTCGTCCATTCATAATGCAACTGCAAAGATCATTTTCCTAGCCTGTTGCTTTGACCATGTCACCCCTCTCTTTGAATCCTTCCACTGACTCCTTCTCTATCGCATCAAACATAAGTTATTTGTCTTTACTTTCAAGGCCCTTTATGTCCTATCTCTGCCCCAACTATCACCTCTCATTCACTGCCAAGAGGTTGACCGCTGCCTCCAGCTGACCCATGGTGCCAGCCTCCATCATACACATTGTAAATGTTTAAACTAGCACCTTTGTGCTTGCTCCCATGCTACCCCTCACACTTGGGAGGAGCTCCCTGTAAACAATGGACTCATTATCCTCCTTCAGAACCTTTCTTAAAGCTCTCCTTTTCTGTGATGCCAAAAATTCTTGACAATGGTTAGGCCACTGGTGGGCTGAGATCACTGGCTATCATACTGACCAGTACTGTCTCATTGTTTCTGTGGGCTCCCTGTCTCTTTCTGTATCCATATGTTATCTCTTGCCTTATATTTAGATTGTAAACTCTTTGGGGTAGAGACAGGCTTTTTGTTCTGTGTTTATAGAGTTCCTAGCACAATAGGGTCTTAGAATAGGGCTTCTAGGCATTATAGTAATTCGAAGCAGCAGCATCTATGCACTTTATTTAAGCACACGCGTAGTCCCAATGATGTCAATGTGATCTGATGTATTTAAGTGCACTCCTGAATTGCGGTCCAAATATTGATTTAAATATCTAATTTTAGGTGCCCAAATTTGAGACATTTGATTATATTGATCAGGGATTTGCAATTATTTTAATTCTGAATCTTAGTTTATCATCTCCATAAATCTCTGTTTATTCTCTTTACATTGTGGAATGAGAATCTCACCTATTGTTTATTCGACTAGTCTATTAAACTCCACATATATGACATAAAATAAAAAGTCAGTCTTTGCCCAGAAGATCTTACGAATTTAGTTGTAACAAGATGCAACACGTGGATGAAACAACGGCTGTGGGGGAGAGGAAAGACAAAGTAACAGTGAAATGAACTTAGTTTCTTAATAAGAAATAGTAATTTCTGTGCTGCAACCTTGGATACAGTATTATATAATTTCCTTGAAATAACACTGCATTCTGCTCTATTATCCAGTTTAAAGGCTGCAAAGCTACTATTAATGTTTAGCTGTGTTTGGCAGTCTGGAGCAGTTTGCTCTTCATTTGCTCTACCTACTGAGCAGTTAAATTGAATACGGTACAGTTTTTGCAGTATTTTCCATATTAAGTTTAGGAAATCATGTAAATACTGTGCTAAAGATAAATATCATAGTGTGGTAAACATCCAGTTTTTATCATCACTCATTGTATATACACTTGGTTTGAAAATGCTATTTACATCTCTCTTAGAAAAAATATGTTACAATAATGGTCCATAACAGTATGATCTTGGTATATACTGTAGAGTTTTGTACCATTAGACTAGAATGCCACAGTGTTTGGGTTTTATTTAAGCGCTCAATCTATATGTAGATACTCGGGCATGTATATGTGAACTCATTTTCCAGTATTTACATATGTATATTGCTTACAGCTTTCCAAAATGTAGCCCATTGTTTCTAAACACCAGTATAAGGCCTGACTTGCCACGGGACCAACATACAGAGACACCATGGACCAGATCTTCAACTATTGTAAAATCAGCATTGATTTCAATGGAGTTATGCTGATTTGTGTCAGCTGAGAATCTGTTCCCCTAGGTGGACAATCTGATCAGCTGTGAAGGGCTAAGCTCTAATGCATCTTCTGAGTTCAAGTTTAAATTATAAGAGACCCAACAACTCAGATGATTATCTGAAGTGCTTCACTTTGCAAAATTTCAGTGCGAAATATCATGAGAACCTAAATACTTCCTGCTTCTAAATCAAGCCAGAAATATCTTGAGCACTCTCTTTGTTGTGGTATTTTGGCATTTACATTTCTGGTCTCTGACGGAAACCAGAAGTGCAGAAGCATGCAAAAATGAAAAGAATGGAAAAAGGTTAACCAAACATTTCAGAACCTTCAAAAAGAGTTAGATCAGTTCAAGAAATTGATAAAGATTACAGAGCATCAGTATTCTTATGTTTTCTGAAACATTAATCTAGCTTTACTTATCTGGTAGTAGTTTGGGGACAGGGATAGATAGGTCAAGGTATTAGGAAACAATCTCTAAACAAAGGGTTCAGATTCAAGGAGCTTTCATCGGATAACTACTATATGGCCAATATGAAATGAGTTGGGGGTTCCCCACAGTTTAGTTCCAAGCAGAGAAGTGTCTACAACAACATAATAATCATAGTCATAAATAATACTATCACCAGTATTGTAAGAAAGGATAAGGACTGAAAAGGCATGGAGAGAAAACAACCCTTTCTCACTTCTAGAAGTGCTCCCAACAGAACAGAGCTGAACTTAGATAACAGTGGAGGCCTATCATGGACCCTGAACTCCTAGAGCTTGTTCTGGATTGTCCACATCTGCTGAGTAACCAATTTCAGTTTCCAATGCTGTCAAACTAGCAGATGTCATGAGCCCAATAAAGGTACCAATCAGAGAGCTGAAGAGAATAGCAAGCTCAAGATTCGCTGAAGCAGTACTATCTGTTAAAAATGAAATAATATGCCCGACAGTATATATACTGAAAACAGCATTACAGATCTCACCAGCAAAAGTTACTTTTCAAATGCAATATGCCCCCTCCCCCACATAAATACATGACTCAACACTCACATACATGGGGGCGGGGGGCTGAGACATTAGGTTACTTTAAACCAGACAAAGAAGAAAGAAAACAAAAGATTGAATGTTCAAAGTCCTTTAGGTGTTGCAGGAAGAATTCACCACATAATAAAGGGAGCAACAACTAATACATCTAATTAGGTTACACATTAGCCAGCATAGCGAGTTCAAAGTGTCTGTGTTCTTTAATGTTTTGGTTAAATTTAATGGTGCCCTTTTACGCTGCAATGTCATCACTTTCCACAGTTTTTCATTAATAAAAAGACATTTCTGAAGGGAGGAATTTTTATATTTTAAAAAATGAAAGAGCTCCTGTTCAACTTTCATCTTAGGAGGATCACTCTATGCTTATAAAGCATAGTTCAAAGCTGCTCAGGTACATGGCAAAATCCAATGATTAATCTAACTCTAAAGAATGACATAATTCATATATACCTATTGCACTATGTGGCAACATACAAACCTAATAATTAATAAAGATGGTAATTCTTATAAACTTTTCCCAGTTGTAAGAGTAAAACATCATTCAATGTATATTACACTTTAAATCAGTGAGTCAAATCTTAGGATCCTTAATCTTTGCTCTATGTTTCTTCAAATAAAAGTCCCATTGGACCAAATCCTATACTCCTGACTATATCTTAACTTACTTCTTCCTCTTTTAAGTTAATGACACAAATTCTCACAGGACTTCACATATGTTGATGGCTTGGCATTGGTCTGAATGATTCTTAGCCTAGTTTGGGAGGAGAAGCAGAGAGACTCCTCAGCTGCTCTGCACGTTGGTCCCCTGGAGCTGCTGAAGATGGGGAAAACATGCAAATTAAGTTTGTTTCCCCTCCACAACTTCTGACTCTTTTTTCCAATCCATGCATGATGCATGGAAGCTCTGGGACAGCAGTAAACCCTCTGGAGTGACCTGCTGCAGGAGAAGCAGAGGGGCCCATCATTAATGGAGATTCTCTGTGCCCCCTCAAAATTAGCAAGGGGGAAGGGTTGTTGTCCTGTCTCCCTGGCTCTGACTGGGTTGGTGGGATCTTTGGAAGAAACTGTTCTGTTTCTGAACTGTCTGCCAGTAGTTCAGGCTCCCATCAATATCTCTCAAGCTATTGCTCAGTTGAGAAAATCCTGTCCATGTTCAGGAATGTTGGGAAAGTGCTGCTCCAGAGATGTCACCCTCTTACTGCCATGTAGTGGTGGTGGTGGGCAGAATCACTGGCTCCTGTGATGTGGGTGAGGCTGAGCAATCACTGAGTAGCTCCACAGATACTGTTGAACAGGCCCTCCACGCTCAGGTTCACTTAGCTCTCTGTGGATGCAGAACCCAGCAAAACCATGGCAATTTGGATGGGCTTTCTGCCCACTTAGAACCAAGGTCAGGATTTGGTCTAAACGGGGGGTGGGGGGGAAAAGAGGGACTGCTTTAATAAGTATTAAATACCAATTAAGAAGGAGCTTCCGGGTTTGGCTCAAAGTGCATATAAACTGGGTTTATTTAATTACATTTGGCTTAATTATCATTGCTCTTAGGACTTTATGTATCTTTTTTGTGCAAAAATAATAGGAATATTTACAAAAGAAACAAATTCATTTCTCTGCAACTGGATTGCAATCCAGCTTCTTGTCATCAAATGTGTTAATTACATATATAAAATGGAGCAAAATAGATATGACTGATTCTCACTTAATGTGCCAGGAACAGTTTCCAAACTAAGAAGTCTCTCTCCAGTTTATTCTCTCCCTCTATTTTTTGTGCATGTAATATATAATATCCCACTTTCCAGAATGGCACAGTGAACACAATGAAAGATTTCATGTATTCACTCTTTTGGGGTTCTCTCTTTTCCTATCTGCACAAAATGATTTTTCTTCCCCAGGACATGAGGTATAAATGTTTCTTCTCATATGCATCCTTGATTTACTCTCATCTGATTCATCCCCAAGTAAAACTAGGAAAGCACAAGGAGCTAAACATTCTAGTAAGAGTTCAGATGTCAACAGTGCTATAACATATGTCCTATATTAATGACTTGCATTTTGCATCGATCAGATATTTTTAATTTTTTTCAATTTTGTGGAAAATAGCAAAATCTGTGGATTATGTAAATTGGGATTTTTGTATTTAGTTGCTAAGGAAAGTCAAAACTGAACTAAATATTTTCTGATACTTTGTTTTCACAATTATGCCCCATACCTCATATTTACTCTCTTATTTGATTCAGATCCTCGAGTGAGAATATTCTAAATCTTAAATCATTTGTAAATTGAGTATTTATGGTATGTAATGATAGCTATAATATTTCAAACAAGAACTTGGATAGCATATGCTAATCTTAAACCAGAAAACATCAACCTGTTCTATCAAAAAAATTGAGATGAGCAATGCAAGGCCAGCATCTTTCATAAGCTCCTACCATCTTTACCAGAGGGTATAAAAATGATATGGGCTCATATTTGTCCACAATTACAGGAGCACACCTCTCATTAGCTTTAACAGGAGCTGCACCCACATTACTAAAGGCCAAACTGAGCCTAAATTTCCAAGCCCTACACCTACTGAAGAGGTAAAATTCTCATGGACTTCAGCTGGACAAGGATCAGGCCATATGTTACTTAAGGAGCTGATGTGGTTTTTAGAATTTTGAATTCTTTACATGTTATATGACAGAAAATCTCCCATTTAGTTCATGCCAAACTAATATTTTTCCCATTTGAATTATTTGAAGCGTGATGGATTTTTTAATCAGAGGGATTCTCACTGGTTCATAGATTCCAAGATCAGAAAGGACTATTGTGATCACCTACTCTCACCTCCTGTATAACAAGGGCAATAGAACTTATACCAAAATCATTCCTTTTGAACTAGAACAGATCTTTTAAAAGAAACATCCAATTTTGATTTTAAAATTGCCAGTGATCAAGAATCCACCATGACCCATTGGTAAATTGTTCCAATGGTTAACTATCCTCACTGGTGAAAAATTATGCCATATTTCCAATCTGAACGTGTCTAGCTTCAACTTCCAGCCATTGGATCTTGTTATACCTTTGTTTGCTAGATTGTAGAACCCATTATCAAATTTCCACCCCCCACATCGTTTGTTCATATCACATGTGCTTAATAGTTTACTTAAAAAGAAAAAAAAATACACAAGTTTATTAGCTCTCAAAGTTTCTCTGGAGGGAACGAGATACAGAGACAGAGATCAGGCCCATATTTAGTACATTTAGAATACGGGCAAATTAGTTTTAAATATATGTTTAATTTAGCTAGAAAAGCAATCAGCATATACATCTGGGAGAAATTGGTACACATGAATAAGCAAAGGTAAAAGGCATGGTTTTGATCCTGGGGATTTCTCATACTTGCTACTAATGTCAGGTATAAACTACAAAAGCACATGAGCATGAGTGAGTTGACAATCTCTGTATCCACAACAGGTTCATTTTTACATCTCTTAATGATTCATCATGTTTTACTAGCGGTACTAAGTACTTGCATATACTGTATAGTGCACAAAAAATACAGATAAACAAGTACCTAGAGAATTAATTCCAAATCCAAGCATCCTTATATTTGGTGGTACCCAAAGTTTTCCTACCCTGTTCATATAATCTCTAATTTAAACACACTAGTGATATTAAAATTCTACTAGGAAGCAAGTCACTAGTAGTTCTTAGTAATGATATGACCTCCATGTCATTGGAAAATTTTGTAGGCTGTTATATTACTTCTGCCAATTATATATCACATCACATATCAGGTAAAGAACTACTGCATATTAGTTTATAAGATAAATTCTAACACGTCTGCTTCCACTTTCTGAAGTTTTTTTGAGTGCCTATTTGCTGTGGCTAACTTCAATGCTTCTTCATGGAAATACTGTGATGACTATACCATAACATTCACATTATGTCTAAGTGAAAAACAATCTCGCTTTTCATAATAGGAGAGATCTTTGTCATGTTTTATTCAGAAAAATATTATATTCAAGAGTTATGATATATGATCTGAATTAAATTTTCTGTTCTGCAAAGAGTCCAGCTAGCTCTTTTGGTTGGTGGCTGCAAATCACAGTGTTCTTGAAAGGAAAGTTCACAACTGATATTTAAAGTCTTTGGTAAAGTTGATAATTTTTGATCCTCAATCTCAAAAACCAATTAGGTTCTTTGTAAAAATGCACTTTGAAAAAATTACTAGTAAAATGACATTGTGGGATTTTCAAAATGGTCAGCATTAGCCTAACTCTGCATCTAGTTGAACTAATCATGGAGTCACTGAGACAAAAGAATCCATTTACAAATACATATTTTTTTAATACTGCCAGTTTTGCAAACTCTTCCTGGAATCTGGGAGCCAAGTTGGAAAGGACTTATTTCCGACTTATGCATTATCACCAAAAATAAATATTTTAGGAATCTTTAGGAAAAAGTGAACAAACTGGAGAGAGTCCAGAAACAGCAACAAAAATGATAAAGGTTTAGAAAACCTGACCTATAAGGAAAGGTTAAAAAAAACTGGGCATGTTTAGTCTTGAGAAAAGAAGATGGAGTGGAAGGGAGTATGATAACAGTCGTCAAATATGGCAAGGGCTTTTATAAAGGGGATTGTGATCAATTGTTTCATGTCCACTGAAGGTATGACAAGGAGTAATGGGTTTCATCTGCAGCAAAGAAGATTTAGGTTAGCTATTAGGAAAAACTCTCCAACTATAAGGGCAGTTACGTTCTGAAGTAGGCTTCAAGGGAGGATGTGGAATCTCTATTAATGGAGGTTTTTAATAAGAGGTTGGGAAAAAACTGTGAGAGTTGGCATAGGTTTACTTGGTCCTGCCTCAGTGCAGGAGGCTGGACTTGATGTCCCTTCCAGCCCTACATTTCTATGATCCTATAGGCCAAATTCTTCCCTCATTTTCGTGTGGGCAACTCCATTGCCTTTAATGAGATTGCACAATTGTAAACAATGAGGACAATTGGAACTTAGTTTTCAACTTTGCTGATGCATATAAGCCAGAATAGTATTCAGCACAATCCTCCCACTGCTGTGTTAGCTCTATAGGTTGGGTCCTACCAAATTCATGGTCCATTTAGGTCCATTTTGTGGTCATAGGATTTTAAAAATCATACATTTCATGACTTCAGAAATATAAATCTGAAATTTCACAGATTGTAAGGGGGTCCCAAAAAGGAGTTGCGGGGGTCGCAAGGTTATTGGGGGAGGTTGCAGTACTGCTACCCTTACTTCTGCGCTGCTGCTGCTGGCAGTGGCGCTGTCTTCAGAGCTGGGCAGCTGGAGAGCGGTGGCTGCTGGATGGAAGCCCAGCTCTGAAGGCAGAGCCGCCACCAGCAGCACAGAAGATGGCATGGTATGATATTACCACCCTTACTTCTGCACTGCTGCTTCCCTTACTGGTGCACTGGGCCCTCGGCCAGCAGCCGCCACTCTCTAGCTGCCCAGCTCTGAAGGCAACAGCACAGAAGTAAGGGTGGTAATACCATACCATGCCATCCTTACTTCTGCGCTGCGGCTGGCGGCAGCATTGCCTTCAGAGCTGGGTGCTCGGCCAGCAGCCGCCACTCTCTGGCCACCCAGCTCTGAAGGCAGCGCAGAAATAAGGGTGGCAATACTGTGACATCCCCCACCCCCAAATAACCTTCTGAACCCCCCACAACCCTCTTTTGGGTCAGGACCCCCAGTTTGAGAAACGCTGGTCTCTCCCTGTGAAATCTGTATAGTATAAAGTAAAAGCATACAAAATACCAGATTTCACAGTGGGGTTAAGGCAGCTTCCTGCCCACCCTTGCTCCGCAACGCTCCCGGAAGTGGCCACCATGTCCTTGTGGCCCCGGGGGGGGGGGGGGTGAGTGTCTCCGTGCCGAGCACTGACTCCGCAGCTCCCATTGACCTGGAACTGCTGCCAATGGGAGCTGCAGGGGCGGTACCTGCGGGGAGTGGTGCATGGAGACCCCCGGCCCCTCTCCTAGTAGCTGCTGCCAGAGGGGTCTACAGGTGGCTTTCGGGAGCCACCTGAGGTAAGCGCCACACCCCTCACCCTCTCCCCCATCCCACAACTCTACCCCAGCCCAGAGTCTGCATCCTCACCCCCTCCTGCACCCCAACCCCTTCCCCAGCCCAGAGCCCACACCCAGCAGCCAAACCCCCTCCCAGAACCCACACCTCTCCCTCACCCAAACTCCCTCCCAGAGCCTGCACCCCTCCCGCACCCAAACTCCCTCCCAGAGCCCGCACCCAAACTCCCTTCAAGAGTGTTAGGCAGGTGTGTGTGGGGGGGGGCAGGACTTGGACCCGTTCTGGGTACCACCAAAAATTATACAAACCTGCTGCCCTTGTATAGATGGGTCTGTTCTCTTGCTGTGTGAAGATAATTCCTCTTATCATGAATAGGACCTGCATGTGGATATTGCGGGTGAAGCATAGAGATGTCAAAACTTCAAATATATAAACATTTACTAGTCCTTTTAAGAAAAGCATTGCATTAGCATGTAATCTTTTCTGTTATTTACAATGAGTTCAGGGGAAAAGCCTAGGTTCTCTATCTCCTATTCTTTAAGACTGTTTTACTTTGTAATGAGCCCCAAAAAGAAAAACACCTATACAGTAATCAGTGCTCTCTGGGAATGTCTACACTGCAAAGAAAAACCCATGGCACCAAGTCTCAGAGCCCAGGTCAATTGATACAGGCTCATGGGGCTCAGGTTATGGGGCTAAAGATAGCAGTGTAGAAGTTCGGACTTCAGCTGGAGCCCAGGCTCTGTAACCCAGCAAGATGGGAGGGTTTCAGAGTGCAGGCTCCAGCCTGAATGGGAACATCTACACTGCTGTTTTTAGCCCTGTAGCTGGAGCCCTGCAAGCCCAAGTCAGTTGACCGGGACTCTGAGACTTGGTGCCATGGGTTTTTCTTTGCAGTGTAGACATACCCTCTTACATTTACATAAAGGCTTTCATCCCAAAGGATCCCTAACTATGTACTGCACACAAACAGAAACTACCTTAGTCAACACCAAAGTGTAGCTACCCAGGGCAAAACACATGAAACCCCTTTGTCACAATAGTGGTATAAGTTACTACTATGCCATTTCAAAATTTCCTTTATCCCTGTTTCTTAAGCACCCCACATCAGGCAAGCACCCCAATTCAGAAAAGCACTTAAGCATGTGCTTAATTTTGAAGCTATGGGACTTAGGCACATGCTTAAGTGCTTTCCTGATTCAGGGCATTGATGTTTTCCCTTGGAGAGCGGGGAAGAGCATATAGATTTTTAATGAATTTAGAAAATACTTTCCCATATACCAAGAGATTATTCTCTCACTTATACATTTTATGCGGGCTCATTTATATATCAGACAAAGGTACTCTTCTAAATTGAATCCAATAGTTTTAAACAGAACAGCTTTGATATACTGATAATGCTACAATTTATAGGTTTGGGGGATTTTTTCCTCTCTCTCTCTTTTGTTTGTGTATGCCAGAGGTCCCCTGTTTCCTGTCTCCAGCTGATAATAGTTGGAAGGAGGAGGGTCAGTGAGAAGGAGAGGGCCCTGTTCCCTTGGTGGCTCTCCAGAATGAAGGGAATGGGGGAGTGGGGGGCTTGATCCGTCTGACAGCTGAAACAGATGATGCAGCACACCACCTATGTAAACAGCAATAGGCGCTGGGGCTGATGTAGCACAGAGATATGACCCTGCCCATAGAGCCGCTGAGTCTAGACTCCAGATGTGTTCTCACTGTTACCAGGCCAATTCAGATCCAACTGGTAAATATTTCTACCAGATGACAGTGGGCTCAGTTACAGGAATGAGGACAAAGGACAAAAATAGGAAGAAATAGGAAGAAAATGAGTACTGGGCACTATAGCTGCTTAGAAAACTATTCTGCATAGTTTAAGAGATGTTAAGGGGCAATTATTTAAATAGATCGCATACATTCTTTTATTTTCTTACCAAGTTCAGCTGAAAAAGTTCCAAGGCAAATTGAAGGCTATTTAAGTAAATTAGTCATTTAAAATGAACTGAAACAGAGGTCTGTAAAGGATAAAATGTAATTTAAATTGTGATTTTTAGTATTAGGAGATAATGGAAGGGGAAAAGGAGAGAGCAAAAACCCTATTGCCCATTATGTCAGGCAGGTAAATGTCAATTTTATTATGAGGCGAGAATGATATGATCAATTTATAGACACAGCAGAACCTAGAATAAGCTAGGCAGCCGGAAAGTGGTGGCTGCTAACTGGGGGCCCAGCTCTGCAGGCACCAGCACAGAAGTAAGGGTGGCATGGTATGGTATGGTAACCCTTACTTCTGCGCTGTTGCTGGCGGGGCTCTGTACTTCAGAGCTGGGTGCTTGGCCGACAGCCACCACTCTCCAGCTGCCCAGCTCTGAAGGAAGCGCCGCTGCCAGCAGCAGCACAGAAGTAAGGATAGCAGTACCGCAACCACCCCCCCTACAATAACCTTGTGACCTCCCACAACTCCTTTTTGGGTCAGGACCCCTACAATTACAACACCATGAAATTTCAGATTTAAATAGCTGAAATCATGAAAATTATTATTTTTAAACAGTGAATTTGTTAGGGCCCTATGTATAAATTACTAAATATTCATTAGAACAGAGAGAGACAGAGACTGGCTAATTCTAGAGCATGGTGGTGAAGACACTAAGTAGAAGGTGGCTATTCTAGGTGTTGCTTGCTGAAACATTTCAAAAGTTTTCAGTTTTGTCCTGATGCAGGATGGGAAAAACATTTCTGACTAGCTCTACTTGAAAACCCAGAGGGGGCCTTTAGGCAGGAGACTGGAATGCGTTACCTAGGGAAGTGGTGGAATCTCCTTCCTTGGAGGTTTTTAAGGCCCGGCTTGACAAAGCCCTGGCTGGGATGATTTAGTTGGGAATTGGTCCTGCTTTGAGCAGGGGGTTGGACTAGATGACCTCCTGAGGTCCCTTCCAACCCTGACATTCTATGATTCTATGATATTCTATGACTTTGGGAGTGGTAAACAGAGAGCCCCTGAAACACAAGGGAGACACAAGGACTGCGGGGAAGCAGACTGAACCCCATTCCTCAGAAGTAGGGATGCCTGGGAGAAGTTAGGCCTACCTAAGCCTTAGGAAAGACAGATATGCGTGGAAATGGTTGTGTGTTAAAATCCAGTCAGGCCAGCTGAGCAGTCAGAGTTGGTACACAGGGGGCTGTAGCCCAGCTCCCCATCTGAGAGTGGAAGAATCACAAAATTCTACAACATCTAGGTAAAGGTGTGAGGCCTCATACTTGGAGGGTATGCACTCAGAGAGAGACCACCGAGGGGATCAGAAGTGCAGCTAGCCCTGAACAGTGCCAATCTTGTTATATTAAAGGCACCCCTCAGAATGTGTGCACAGTAGATTCTATTTAGAGACCTGCCTTGTGAAAGAAGGTATGTAAATTCCTGTTTGGAAAAAATCAATGGTAGCTTTGCATTTGACTTCAAATGAAGAAAGATTGGTCAAGGCCAGCACTAGACATTTTGACTAGCACAGTGGCATGGTACCAGGCTCCCTTAAACGGGCGGAGACCCCAAAAAGCCATTCCTAGATATGGGGATTTCCAGGTCACAGCCACATTGGAGTGAGAGCTTCCTACCCTGGCTGTTGCCACTGGTGCAGACAGTGGTATCCTAAAATCCACAGCCTAGGTGTGTGTGGCCAGACTGGAGCTGCGCTGGAGAGTCACTCTTGTTCCTGGCCACTGTTGCTGCTCCTCTAAGGCTTGGCTGGTATGGCGGGGGAGAGGGGAACAGGCTCAGCATCAGCTGCTGCTAGCAATAGGCAATATACCTTAATGGAGCATACTCTTGGGAAGCTAGTCTTGGCTAGAGGAGGTGGCAGTCCTTTAAAGACACAGGGCCATAGGTGCTGCCTATATGGGCTTCCCTTTAAGCTTTTTAATCTTTTCAGAATGGAAGAATACAGACTGGAACAGGCAGGGAAGAAAAGGATGAAGCATAGGGGAACAGGTGAATCTTTGACCAAAAACTAAGGTAGCATTTACTTTTTCTTGATCTAATGCTTGCGACATTTATTCTTGGTGGCCAAGGGATCCATTCTGCCAACCTTGATCAGTTCTTTACCCCATGAGAATTCCCATTGAATTGAATGGAACTATTCATGAAGTAAGGTACTATTCAATGAGTGTAACGGTGTAATCAGTGTACTAAGTCCCTCCAGAAAGAAAAAGAAAAAACCTTATGTTTATCCACCATGTTGTAACAAGCAGAAAAGCCAAGGTAGAATGCCAGTGTGTGAGGCGGGGCGTCCATGCTCCTAGGTGGCAAGCGAGAGGCATGGCAGTGCCTTGCACCCAGTTAGTAAAGGCATTGCAATTTTTTATTATTGACCAATTGAACTTGATGGGTATTGTCCTAACCATACCAAATATTGTCAGTTTAGTCTTTTGCTCACATGGAATCCCTAACATAGGAATGGTCTATCAAATTCAGGATTCTGCCTACAGTGGTTAGGACCAAAAGCTTCACAGGGAGATACAAAATTGTCCAGTATTGGAGTTCTGTAAAAATACTTGTTGAGGAAGCTTCTGCCCAACTCCAAGCACTGAGAGTTAAACTGTGACTTGGACGACATGCCCACACTGGGGAGTAAGGAGTTCAAATGCAGCCCAGCCTCTAGATAATGATATCTATAAAAACAAAGTTGGAAAAGACTTGGCTATTAAAACGATCAAGTTAAACAAAACATAGCCAAGCCATTCCTCATGTAGGGATCATAAACCAACAGACAAAAGCCTTGAACTGGGGAGGAAAGAAAAAGTTAGCTCTAAATGTGCCTTGTTTAATGTGACCTTTCAAATGGTTAACCTGTAGGTAAATTATAAGTGAGCATTCTCTTATGAACACCTGTTAAGCTATTGCTTTTACTAACAGATGCTGATTATATTTTTTATGTTCAAGAGACAGTGTGGATTTACTTACTAATTGGCTCTCCTTGCACAGTGTTTCATTGACTTTTCTCTTCCTTTTCATCTTTCTTTTGTATTTGAAGAGCTCTAACCAAATGTTAAAGACTCCTGAGGAGAAGTGTGCTTTTTATATTTAAATCCTCACAGTTTGTATGAAAGTGGTTTGGCTGGGTATACAGTGCGTATATGTGTATATTCTCCTGTGAACAATAGTGCACTGTTAAATTATTGAGTTTAATTGGGCTACAGCTGGCGATCATTTTCTGTGGCTATATGGGGGGATTATTGACTGATTCACTGTCTTTCACTTGTTTCTTTTCTCTCCTCTTCAGCTTTTATACAGGTTAAAAGCGATACGAGTCTGAGAAATTACGAACATCGAAAGGGAGACAGATTTTATGATTTGCAAGCAGTGCAAAATGTGGTACTTCCTTGCTAATGTCTTCTATGGGGAGCACTTCTGCAGGCAGTGTTGATTTTCTCAGCATATTGATGACAAGAGTCAAGATGCCAGACTATACAACTTTCAGGAAAATGTGGCATATGAGGTAAGTGAGACATATTAGGCTTGATGTTACCCAATTGAAGATGTTGGCAAAATGGAGAAGGACTTTTACTTCAATGGGGAAGGATGAGGCTGTTAAAGAGAAAGTTACTAAATGACTAGTAGAGTCTAGAGTGCACTGTGTAGGAATTGGAAATAGTAGACTTAGTCTAAGACAAATATAAAAGGAAGGCATGGTCACCTAGAAAGAATAGTGAACAGTGTAGTGAAATCTGCAAAGAGATTCTCAGTTCTATGGAAGCCAGAGAATGACAAACTAAATATGACATAGAAAACACTTCAGTTTTTCCCTTGTCCCTCCTGGTCTCTTCAATTGCATCCCCTCTCAGGACTTGAGCTGTCACCTGTCTCAGGGTGGAATCCCATGCTTCTTCCATTCTCAGACTGGGCCGTGGGCTGCTGTCCCCTGTGATCTACCATGATTAGCTCAGCAGATCTGACTTAAGTTCAGTGCCTGCAGTTCTGTGCCCTCTGAAAGGAATGACAGTGCTAACCAGTGACCAAATAGCCTTCCCAAAGCAAAATATATTTGTTTAGAGCAAAAACATGTCAAATAAAACAGATCTTAAAACAATGAACAGTCTACATGTGTGTATGCCTTTCCTAAGGCTTACCATTTCCTGGTAACCAAGGAAAACCTCCGCTGATTTCACACACTCCAGCTGGACCTGTGTCTCTCTTCCATCTCAGTCTGTTGTCAGCAGGAAGAGCCCCTGACAATTGATATCCCTTCTCTCCTGGTAAGTGCTTTTTAACTGTTTATAGCATTTTGATCTGTTAGTTTCCCAGCCTGGCAAAAGAAGTTGTCACTTTGTCCAGGAACCTGGAAGTATGCCTATGTCCTGTAGTTGCCTCCCCAATTGTTCAGAGGTTGCTTCTCGATCTATTGGGTTGCTTCCCTGCTTGTTTGTCCAACAACAACTTATTAAGTATATCACTACATTCACTTAGGCAAATTCTAATAATGCACCATGATTAGGGCCCTACCAAATTCATGGTCCATTTTGGTAAATTTCACAGACATAGGATTTTAAAAATCGTACATTTCATGATTTCAGACATTTAAATCTGAGATTTCACCGTGTTGTAATTGTGGGCGGTCCCAAAAAGGATTTGGAGCGGGGGGGTCGCAAGGTTATGGGGGGGGTTGCAGTACTGCTACCCTTACTTTTGCGCTGCTGCTGGCACTGCCTTCAGAGCTGGGCAGCTGGAGAGTGGTGGCTGCAGGCCGGGAGAAGTAAGGATGGCATGGTATGGTATTACCACTCTTACTTCTGCACTGCTGCCTTCAGAGCTGGGCTCTCGGCCAGCAGCAACCATTTTCCAGCTGCCCAACTCTGAAGGCAGCAGCACATAAGTAAGGGTGGCATTGTATAGTATTGTCACCCTTACTTCTGTGCTGCTGCAGGCAGGGCACTGCCTACAGTGCCCAGCCAACAGCCACCACTCTCCAGCCACCCAGCTCTGAAGACAGCGTAGAAATAAGGGTGGCAATACCGTGACCCCCCTAAAATAACCTTGTAGCCCCCCTGCAACTTCCTTTTGGGTCAGGACCCCAAATTTGAGAAACGCTGGTCTCCCCCGTGAAATCTGTATAGTATAGGGTAAATGCACACAAAAGGCCAGATGCATTTATTGTGGCTGTGAATTTGGTAGGGCTCTAACCATGATTATACAGCAGCTCTTTCTCATTGACCAGGACATTTATAATAGTCATACCATTATTACACATCAATATTCATAGCATATTACATAGCAACTCTTCATCCTTCACACTCAACATCTCTGGAAATCAGAAGAATCACTAAACATTTCCCCGTAAATTCCAGGTGAGTCACCTAGATCCAGGAGACCAGGAAGAGGTGGGGAACAATGGGGCTGTTAAAGAGGAATAGGTGGGATAATGCCACCAGGGATGTCCCAAAGAGGTATCCAGGTTAAAAATGGATGTCCCAAGCTTATGGGTTCACTATTGGAAGGAAAAGCTGGAAGTCACAGGAATGTCCCCATTCAGCTTCATGTTTAGTGACCCCCCCCCCTAAAAATACAAGCAAATCAACAGACGTTGAACTCCATGCAAACCAAACCTGTACGTTTAGGGATGTGAAACACACATGTATAGAAATCTGTAGTTTCTGCACAGGTCTATGGAGATCAGTTACTTTCTGGATATTGAGCTGGCTTGGATAACAAAGAAAGAGAAAGCCTGAAAATATTATTTTGAGGTAAATGACGTGTGATATCAGAAAGATCAGCATGAAGAACAATTGTTTTCTGTACAAATTTTCAAACTGGCACCCTCCACTATAAACTACATATTCAGTGTGTACTTGCATATATAAATCACATTTGTACAAACAATCAAATATTTGCAGTGCAAACAAATGGTCTGTGAACAATTTAGGAGGCCAGTTTTGAAAATTTTGCTCTAAATTATTTATCAATAATGACTTTCAACAAAGTCTACTTCCTACAAATCCTGGGTAAATGCTGCAAAACCAGTGTTCTTGAATGTTTGTATGACTTCTTAACCACTGTTCAGCTTGATCATGACCCTTATCTACTATGTATGAACATTCAGCCAAACGTTTTTCTTTATATGAATGTTTGGGGAATGCTGTTTTTTATACACATACCTGTATTCACATGCAAACAAGGGTATTTGTGTAGGAATGATATTCACTATTCTTTATCTTCTGTTTACAGTTTCACTAATCCAATCAGAAAGCAGGAATACCATGTGACTGTAATGAACCATCACTAAAGCTACGTTTTAGTCACAAGTATTTTTAGTAAAAGTCATGAACAGATCATTGGCAGTAAACAAAAATTCATGGCCTGTGACCTGTCTATAACTTTTACTAAAAATACCAGTGAATAAAACTTGGGGGGGAGGCTGCCCAGGGCCCCCGCGGGTGCTGGGGGAGGGCAGCCCAGCTGCTTAGGGAGGTGGGGGGGGGGAGGGCAGGCAGCGGCGTGCAGCCCAGGACCCACGCTGGTGCAGGTGGGGTTAGGGTGGCAGGGCCGGCAGGCTCCGTACCTGGCTCCGCGCCTTGCCCGCCCCCCGACAGCAGCAGCAGAATTTGGGTGTGGGAGAGGGTAGAGGTTTGGGGCATGGGATGGGGTGAGGCAGGCTCTGGGCTTACCTGGGGGGGTTCCCCGGAAGTGGCGACAACCCCCTTGCTCAGCTGCTAGGCGGAGGTGTGGCCAGGCAGCTCTGCGGGCTGCCTCCGCCTGCAGGCAGTGCCCCCGCAGCTCCCATTGGCCATGGTTCCAGGCCAATGGGAGCTGCGAAGCCAGCGCTCTGGGCAGAGGCAGCCCACAGAGCTGCCTATCCATGCCTCTGCCTAACAGCTGAGTGAGGGGGATGTCACCGCTTCCGGGGAGCCCCCAAGGTAAGCGCCACACAGAGCCCGCCTCGCCCCCATCCCGTGCCCCAACCCCTGTCCCCTCCCACACCCAAGCTCTGCTGCTGCTGAGGGGAGGGCATGGGGAGCCCTAGACTGCCCCAGCAGCGACCGGTGCGACTGGCACAGGGGCTGCCTGAGCTGCCCCATAGCCAGGCGCAGCCTGAGCTGCCCCATAGCCAGGCGCACTGGCCACTGCAGAAGTCACGGAGGTCATGGAAAGTCATGGAATCCAGGACCTCCTTGATAAACTCACAGCCTTAACCGTCACACACCATATGTAAAGCACAGCAAATAATCTAAGTGAACATGTGTGAACACCTCACACCCCACAAATTGAAATTTATTCACAACAATTATTTGGTGAATACAAAATATATTTACAGAAATTCACATTGGTTTATTCACATGAGCAGAAAAAAGGACTAAAATAGTCAGCAGGACTTATTTGACCAACTGAATATATTACTAGAGGGGTTTAAATTAAAAAGAGAGCATTTAGGTTATTGTACTAATGGCACCTCATTAGTCAGTATATTACATTCTAGTAAAATAACTGGGTTCAAAAAAAGAATTATATACGTTCATGGAGGATAGGTCCATCAATGGCTATTAGCCAAGATGGTCAGGGCTGCAGCCGTATGCTCCAGATGTCCCTAAACCTCCAACGGCCAGAAGCTGAGACTGGACAACAGGGATGGATTGCTCAAAATTGCCCTGCTCTGTTCATTCCCTCTGAAATATCTGGCACTGGCCATTGTCAGAAGACAGGATACTGGACTAGCTGAACCATTGGTCTGACCCAGTATGGCCACTGTTAGATTTCTTATATTTATGTAGGAAAATACAAATCATAATTGCAAAAAGGTCTGCATCACGATAATATGCATATAAACAATTGTAAGACAAATCTGTGCAACATTTGTTAAATGAAACTAAGCTACTGAAGCAGGACAGGATGTGAGATTTTGTATTCAGAGCAACTCCAAAATGGGGACCCAGGACAGTTGAAAGCATGTCCTGCTTCTCTGTAACAGGAGTCTAAACAAGGCATGGAAACCAATTTGTGATGGCATTTGAAAGTCTGTCTCACAAAGTCTGGACACGTGTTCAGTTTAATCAGGTCTTTAATATCTGGATTCATTTACATTTATTCAAGTGTGTATGTAGGCTCATTTTTTGGTTTAAACTTTCAGGCACTGCTGGTGAAGTCTTGCAGCATGTTCAATATTTTAAAAATACAGTTGTTTTCAAACAAACCCATATATTGTCTCCAGTGATGTTCAGAACCATTTTAAAATAGTCGTGAGTGCTGAGAGATTGGTTCACTAACAATGTCAGCTTCTTTGTGACTTCTAATTTGCCAGGCATAAAGCTCTTTATGGCAGGGAGCATGTCTTCCTAAGTGTTTGTACCACACCTACCTATGTGGCCATGATCCGTCTGCGGCCACTGCAAGCTACTGCAATCCAAATAATAAACAATAATTGTGCAAAACTAGACCTAAATTTTAATGACAGTACATTTCAGGCTGTCTAGTTTACAACATAGCAGAAGCCTTTTCATCCTCTAACAGCCAAAGTTGTGTGTGTCTGACTACATGCACCACAGTGGATTTTTTATACTGTATTTCAGGGGGG
The DNA here is from genome assembly GCF_002925995.2 of Terrapene triunguis. NCBI lineage: Eukaryota > Metazoa > Chordata > Testudines > Emydidae > Terrapene > Terrapene triunguis. The sequence continues at coordinate 54,763,971 of NW_020664393.1, forward strand.
TGGTTGTCTGCCTACCAGCCTGATGACCTACCCCCTTTCCCACAAAAGTGAGCCAGTTGCAAAAGCTGATGATTCTTCTGAGTTATGTCATAGGATATGTTAGCTTTTGATTAACCAACATCTTCTTCAAAGATAGGGAAATATTAAAAAGTTACAATTTCCATCTTCATAGTCCCACAAAATATTCAGATGTCTGATTAGAATACCTCATCCTTAGTACTTCTGTTTTAAGTCATATTAATTTGTCTGTTTTAAATGAGAATTCGTTCTTTGGAGTTTTCTGCAGAATAGCAGAAATCCTTCCAGGTAGTATTCTATCTCTGATTGTTTCTTGCCACCTGACTAAACAGAACTCCATGCATATTTCCTATTAACTTTTCTTTTGTATTGCCTAAATATTGTGTTCATGTCACACCTCCTCAGGCATAGTTTCAATAATGTATCAATTGCAAGTCTAGACTAGTCGTTCTTTTGTGCAAAGGAAAACATAGTACATTTGAAGAATGAAGGTCACAGAGCTTTATGTAAAGATTAGCAGAAAATATAATGTTGAAAGTACAGATATCAAAAAGACAAAAAAATGGACAGACAGAAAGGACCTGCCACATTGTGTTCTGAGTTGTAAATATTACACACATATACAGCACATAGTCTTGCTTTCCCCCTTCTAGCTTTTTTTCTCCTTATTAGTATAATTATTTATATCATGGTAGCACCAAGAAACCTCAACCTGAGATCAGGGCCCCATTGGGCTAGGCACTGTACATACACATAGTGGACGACAGTCCCCTGACGAGCTTTCAATCTAAAGAGGCAAAGGGTGGAAGAGGAAAGAGGCACAGATTGATCAGGTGATTTGCTCAAGATCACCCAGCAAGTCAGTGGCCATGCTCTGAATAGAACCCAAGTCTTCTTATTCCCACTCCAGTTCCCTGTGCATTAAACCACAGTGCCTCTCAAAACACATTCAAAAATATTTTAAGCTGAGTGGGGGAAGAACTGTATTTACATCAACATTCATTGTATTATTATTTGTATTGTGATAGTGTCTAGGAGTCACCATTTTCTCACTGTGCTGGGCTCTGTACAAAGAGAGAACAAAAAGATGGTCCCTACCCCAAGGAGCTTACAGTCTATGTAACAGTGAATGCCCGATCTGAACTATTTCAGCATTCATAAATATAGCTTAGCAAAGTGGATTAATTCATTCACTGTTTGACGGACATTTGACTCTGACTGTACAGGGCTGATTCAAGAAGAATGGGCTTAGTTACAGAAAAATATGTTTAAATGGCCTACAAAATGTTATGTCTGTTCTACCATGGCAGTTTTGCTCAGCTATTTAAAAATTATGATGATGATCAAGATTACTTAGGTTTCAAATGAATTTATCTAATTAAAAACACTGAATTTGTAAAAGAATTTCCAAGACATTAAGACCAACTGACTCCAACATCTATTGTAAATGTCAGATGAGCAAAGCACAGTCTGATACAGGGATACTTTATTCTTTGTTGACTTTAAAAGAAACACATTTTTTCAACTAAGGCCATTATCTTTCCCATGGTGTGTGTATAAACTGGCTCCAGTGATCAGACATGTATTAAAAACATGTGTAACCCCAAGAAATATCCCAACGTAACCTATAATCCATTTTCAGTCTCACAGTCTTCAATATCTGGTTTTGCAACCTGCATTTTGGTCAGGTTTCATGTGCAACATTAGCTAATGCACTATATATCAGTTTCCCGATGTGTATAGTGTTACATCTCAAAAAGGGTTTTCAGCTTAAAACTCACAATTACATAAAGTATAACTTCCAGAAATACACAGCAAGGCCTCTATTCTTGTAGGGCTTTGCAGACTGAACGTTTCCTGTTACATTAAAGAAATGTTGAAGCCAGGAGGGCGTGGTGCACACCTAGGAACACTGTTCTGTTAAAGTGGCTGAAACGTTCTCTAACAATGCCAGATCATTTCCTGAGATCTCTTGGAACAAGTGGCTCTGACATTAATAAACGTATCTACCACAACTGCTTAGAAACTGATCATTTCTTTGGGGGAGGAGGATGGGGGCAAACTGTCCCTTTTCATTCGCTGCAATGAAAATCATTGATTAATACGCTGTAGTATCAGCCCACCATTTGAGCTCTTGAAAAACACTAGGCTTATCTCTAAAGACGTAGGGCCTATTCTGAAACCCTTATATTCACCCTGGTGCAGAGGACTGATTCCTGGCCTAAGCACCACATACGTCCCTGTAACAGGGTGGTCTGCCCTTTTAACGGCCAGAGGCCTGAGGCCAGCCCTGTTCATTAATCAGGTGCAGCTGAGGGGGCGAGGGGGCGTGCCCTATAAGGAGCTGGGCTGTCAGTAAGGATGCGAAGCAGAAGCAGCAGGGAGTTCCCTGGGAGGGGAGGCAGGGGGAACTTGCTAGGGGAAAAGAACCACCAGGGAGAAAGTCCTGGGGGGGGAGGGGAGACTGAAGAATTGGTTGTGTTTTTTGTCTGTTTAGAAAATAAAGCTGCCAGGAGAAAAGACCTTGTGTCTGTCAGTGGGTGTTTCTGGGCTGGAAACAAGCCAGCACCTAATAGTCCCATTTAAATAAGACCTTGCAGGGGACCCCTGCACAGGGATGATCTTATTGAATGGGACTTCCCCTTGAACATAGGCCCAGAGAACTCCCTGCATGAGTAAGAGCTACTCAGTGTGAGCAAAGATTGCAGAATCAGGCCAACAAATAACTGCCAAGTTGTAAGTTTATAAAAGATATGTTAGTATATCAATTTTGCAGGACTTTTATAATTTAGGGTCAGATTATGGCCCATCCTATGCGGGGGAGTAAAGGAATGTATGGTTCCTCCTTATGCTCCTGTGCTGCCTCTGCAGGAAACACCCTCCATGTCCAATACTCTTCTTACCATGAAGAAAAGCAGGGATTAGGAAGCAGGGGTATGGATGGGCTGTCTTAGCTCTGCTCTCACAATGTACCAGGTAGCACAGCTTCATTGGCATGCGAGGAAATGTGGTGCACCAGGTGCCGCACCGACACTAGATGCCGCCCTCACAGCAAGAGGGGAACTAGGAAGCGGACTGTGACTCTAATTATTTGATATTTGAGAGGTACAATGGGAACTAGGAATTATGAAATTGCAGAGGCCAAGGGAGAACAGGATATTAAGGAAGAAGGGGGTAACCAACAGCATCAGCTGAAATGTCAGAGAATAAGGCCTTGAGATTTGGCCAAAAAGAGGCCAGGCAGAGAGAGGCCATTGGAGAATTTGCCTGAAACATGAAGATTGAATCTGATAGGATGTGTAATTTTTATCCTGCATGTACTTTGCACAATCTGAGCTAATAGACTACAGTGTGTGCAGAGACACTAGATTCCATGAGGGAAATCCTCACCCCATTGAAGTTAATGGGAGCTTTGCCACTGATTTGACTGGTGTTAGGATTTCACCCTAAGTGCTTAATGTAACTGCAGACACTATTCTTCCAGGTTTCCTAAAGACTGAATTCTTTCTTACCGCTGCCTCTTTCCTATTCCATTAGCCACTGCCCTTTCAGCAGTACTATATCTACCATTTTATAACAGTCTGCAATGGAGTTCATTTATTTTTTATACGTTATCCTGTATTTCTGATTCCGTTTCTTTAATAAGTATAATCAGGACCCAGCTGTAACTTCAGGACCATATGCAGCTAGTGGCATTTCTCATTTATCTCCTCAAAGCAACTGGTAGCTGCGTGTGGTTCCAAGCAACTCTAGGCTGCTGGTGTGCTGAGACCACAGCGTATCATGCTAACCAGTACCATCTCATTGTTTCCTTGTACTCCCCGCCATCTGTCTGTATCCATCTGTTGTCTCTTGTCTTATACTGTGAGCTCCTCGGGGCGGGGATTATCCTTTTGTTCTGTGCGTATACAGCACCTTGCACAATGGGATCCTGGGCCATCACTGGGACTCCTAAGCATTACATTAATACAAATAACACACCAACCACAATAAAAGCAGTTGGGGTCCAGAATTTTACTGTTATAAACAAACAAACACACACACACACACAGATTCCAGCTGGGAGTAGAATGAAGATAGGAAAGGGAGCAAAGGAGAGAGAGTGTGGGAGAGGGGATGGGGAAGAAAGGATGGAAGAGAAGTGAAAGGAGGGAGAAGTAAAGCTCAAAGTTTCTCTTCACTCCTCTCCCCTCCCCCCCTAAAAAAAGGAATATGGAAAATAAAACAAAATCCTAGTCCTCTACACCAGGCCATAGGGCTTTGTGCAAGGCATCTCTGAAGGGTTGGCAGAATAGAATATTTCCTTTAGACTGCAGAGCACCACCTCAGATACCCTGCTACTACAGTCCATAAACTGTATTGTTCACCCTGCTGCCTATATGGAGAAGAATTGGAGTATGTGGACCACGGAGGCACACACAGTTCATCACAGGCTTTTCCCTTTCCCTCTGCACTGATGTGGATAACATCATAACAGAGTGTAGCCTATAGATATATAATATAGGTATAAGGCACTAATGCAAAAGACCTACAGGCCCAAGCCTACAAGATATTAGCTTAAGCACTTACCATAAAAATATGAGGCCTACACAAGCCTTAGCATAAGCAAGTTAACCAGATATCTTAACTAAGTCAAGTTAACTAAGCTAAGTTAAATAAGTCACAAGATATCATAAAACATATTGCTGTAATAAATAAATATGCTGACAGGTAACCACAAGAAATCAGTTGATGCCAGTTTGGTATTTTAGGACAGGAATATCAGCAAATGTTTAACTGGAAAATTGCTATAGCGACCAATTGACATATATGTCAATAAATTTAACAGAATGAATATACTAATCTGCAAAATAAGAACTCCCCCAGCATTATTAGGATAAGAAAGACAGTTATGGACAAAGGAGGCTGAACATTCTTATAATTTTTCATGGCAGCCACCAGACTCTGAACAGAGTCTGAACAGAACTAACCATCACCATCAAGACCTCTACCGTTGGGAACGTTTGGCATGCCAGGGATAGGATAGAACCCTCGTGAACCATGACCTGTCTCATTACTTCTAGGTCTCCACAAGAATGATGTAAATACACACATAACATAACTCTGAACATAAAATTAATACTGTATTACTGCTACTTACTTGGTTGGTTGAAGTGTTTGTGTGGTTACTAATTATGCTAATAAAACTATCGCAAATTCAAAAAATTTTCTTAAGTGTAAGTGTTGCATGTTGGGGTTCCCAAATTGATAGTAATTCTAATAATTCTGGGCCTGATCTTAAGTCCAAAACCTACCAAACCTCAGAGATTTAATTAGAAATTCTCAAGTAATCCATATAATTAATACACAATCAACAGATCAGGCAACAAGAGCAGTGCTCCGTGATATCCAGAAGATTTAGGATCTCCCTGCATGGCATCTTTGTAGCTTACTTCTGTGTGCGGTGCATATGCATCAATTCTTCTCCTTTAGGGCATTCCATGTCTATAAAATGTGGGGTGCAGAGTTTGTCCCTCCATAACATTTTGATAAATTCAGAACACTGGAGAAAGAGAAGACTACAGGGCCAAGAGTAAAGATGGCATATTTTTCTTTGTGGCATACCCAGATTTAAAAACAGAAACAAAAATACAATTAAAATACTATTAAATGCCATGAAAAAATCCTGAATCTTAAATGGCCAATACCATTTTCTTGTGGAAATACAATGATATTATTTACAATGTGGTTTGATCAACAAAAATCATTCTGACCCATAATGTTGTGCCAAACATGACAACACAACTACTGCAATGGCCACCGACAAAAAAGGATCTCCAGCCCTAATGATTTAATATAATTTCTCATAAGATGAGGCATAGAGTAATTCTGTGGCTGGTTTTCTAACCAAGGTGCACGTCTGTCTGCAACAAGAAAGCTGCACTTCAACTGGTAATAAATATAGCTCATTATAATTAGTCAATTCTGAGAATTTCACTTTAGATGTGATTTATAAAGAGTAGAAGCTGAACTTCATGGTTCATAGAAACATTCTAGAAAAGGCAATTATTAGAGCTAATTAACAATTCACACATGTGGGACTATGGAAAAAAAACACTTAAAGATCATTATTTATCCACCTAAATTGATATCAGACACAATAGGAATATCAGAAAGACAGACAAATGTTGTGATTCTGGTAACATGTACTCTGCTAGCTGATAAAATAGTAGAAGGGTCTTAGTCACATTTCCATTTCTGGTCTGGTAAAATCACCACCAGAGTTCGAACATGCATTCATTTTCAAGAACTGACAAAAATAAGATTTGTGTGGATACTGCCTTTGGTTGCTATTGAGAAAACCCAACAATGTGTTGAAGAGAGTACAAAGCAACATCTGCAGACTGGTGCTCTCAGTTTGCTTGAGAGCCCTTGATTGATAAATATAATTTAAGATATTGTAACCCTTCTGCCCATAGTATTGGCGCATAAAAGGCAGGGTCCTCACTTTCTGTGGCTTTTTAAAAACTTAAATAACTCTAGCTCCAGCCTCCACCAAGTAATCTGGAAACATATAAATATCATAGAATCATAGAAGTGTAGGAGTGGAAGGGACCTTGAGAGGTCCTCTAGTCCAGTCCCCTGCACTCAAGGTAGGACTAAGTATTATCTAGACCATCCATGACAGGTGTTTGTCTAACCTGCTCTTAAAATCATCCAGTGATGGAGATTCCACAACCTGCCTTGCCAATTTATTCCAGTGCTTAACTATCTTGACAGTTAGGAATTTTTTCCTAATGTCCAACCTAAACCTCCATTGCTACAATTTAAACCCGTTGCTTCTTCTCCTATCCTCAGAGCTTAACGAGAACAATTTTTCTCCCCTCACCTTGTAACAACCTTTTATGTACTTGAAAATTGTTATCATGTCCCACCCTTCAGTCTTCTCTTCTCCAGACTAAACAAACTCAATTTTTTCAGTCTTTCCTCACAGTTCATGTTTTCTAGACCTTTAATCATTTTTGTTGCTCTCCTCTGGACTTTCTCCGATTTGTCCACATCTTTCCTGAAATGTGATGCCCAGAACTGGACACAATACTCCAATTAAAGACTTATCAGTGCAGAGTAGCATGGAAGAATTACTTCTTGTGTCTTGCTTACAACACTCCTGCTAATACATCCCAGGTGTTTGTATTTTTTTGCAACAGTGTTACACTGTTGACTCATATTTAGCTTGTGATCCACTATGACCCCCCAGATCCCTTTCCGCAGTACTCCTTCCTAGGAAGTCATTTCCCATTTTGTATGTGTGCAACTGATTGTTCCTTCCTAAGTGGCGTACTTTACATTTGTCCTTATTGAATTTCATCCTATTTACTTCACACTATTTCTCCAGTTTGTCCAGATCATTTTGAATTTTAATCCTATCCTCCAAAGAACTTGCAACCCCTTCCATCTTGGTGTCGTCTGCAAACTTTATAAGTATACGCTCTATCTCATTATCTAAATTATTGATGAAGATATTGAACAGAACTGGACTCAAGACCGATCCCTGTAGGACACCATTCAATATGGATAGCTCAGTGGTTTGAGCATTGGCCTGCTAAACCCAGGGTTGTGAGTTCAATCCTTGAGGGGGCTGCTTAGGTATCTGGGGCAAAAATCAGTACTTGCTCCTGCTAGTGAAGGCAGGGGGCTGGACTTGATGACCTTTCAAGATCTCTTCCAGTTCTATGAGATAGTATATGCACTTCCAACTTGACTGTGAACCACTGATAACTACTCTCTGGGAACAGGTTTCAGAGTGGTAGCGTATTAGTCTGTATCAGCATGGATGGGTCACTACAAAAACTAATTTCCCACTATTGTTACTCACACCTTCTCGTCAACTGTTTGAAATGGGCCACCGTGATTACATTGGCCTTATTACCACTACAAAAGTGATTTTTCCTCCTGTTGAAAATAGCCCACTTCCACTTTAATTGAATTGTCTTGTTAGCACTGACACACCCGCACTTGGTAAGGCAACTCCCATCTTTTCATGTATTGTGTATAAATACCTGCCTACTGTGTTTTCCACTCCATGCATCTGATGAAGTGGGTTTTAGCCCACGAAAGCTTATGCCCAAATAAATTTGTTAGTCTCTAATGTGCCACAAGTACTCCTCGTTGTTTTCTCTGGGAACAGTTTTCCAACCAGTTATGCACCCACCTTATAGTAAATCCATCTATGTTGTATTTCCCTACTTTGTTTAGGAGAAGATCATGCGAGAAAAAAGCCTTCTAAAGTCAAGATATACCATGTCTACCGCTTCCCCCCATCCACAAGGCTTGTTACCTTGTCAAAGAAAGATATTAGGTTGTCCTTGACAAATCCGTTCTGTTACTTATCACCTTATTATCATATAGGTGTTTGCAAATGGATTACTTGATTATTTACTCCATTATCCTTCCAAGGACTGACGTTATGCAGACTGACCTGTAATTCCCTGGGCTGTCTTTATTGCGCTTTTTATAGATGGGCACTATATTTGCCCTTTTACAGTTCTTTGGAATCTCTCCCGTCTTCCAGGAGTTTTCGAAGATAATCACTAATGGCTCAGATATCTCCTCAGTCAGCTCCTTGAGTATTCTAGGATGTATTTCATCAGACCCTGTTGACTTGAAAACATCCGTTTCCCCACTCAGCACTGTTAGTGGTGTGATGCTTTCTCAAGGTACCCAGGATTGTGGGTCACTTGTTCTCCCTGCCCCCGCCGCCTCCAGCGTGAGGGAATCTATTTTGTGGTAGCTGCGTGTCAGCTCTTGTACACCACCAGCCTTTCAGCTGCTCAAACACTCTTCAGGACACTCCCAGTCCTATTTTGCTTTGCAGGGCTTTGTTTGGTGCACCCCAATCCCTGAACTCCATTTGAAGAGCATTCTCCTTAGCATACAGTCTGTCACTGGACACTCACAGGAACTCCCAGGTAAGCTGCCTCCAAAAGAGACAGTATACACACAGCTGGAAGGTTACAACTCAGGTTTCAGGTCCTTTTTATCAATACAGCATTGCAATCTATTTATAGTGAAAACAAATATAAGTTTATTAACCAAGAGCAGAGATTCACAGATTCAAGTGATTATTGAGTATGAATAATGGAAACAGAAAGGCTTACAAATAAAACAAAAGCAGAGCCAGTGCTAGGTATAAGCAAACTAAGCAATTGCTTAGGACCCCAAGCAGCTCAAGAGGGCCCCCTATTTGCTTTCTTAATATGTGTTGTGGGGCAGGGAGGAATATTCCTGCTTAGGGCCACCTATAACATGCTTTCTAGAGACTAAGACTCAACTTAATAAGCTACAACCCTTATCTAACGCAGTTTCTCACCCCCCAAGTCTTTTTTGCAATGCATTTCTGTTGTTTGTTCCCCGGTGTGCTGGCACCATGCTGAGTTCACATCCCTCTGTCAACCTGTTTTTCCTGTTGCCTTTACATGCAAATGTAGCTCCCATTGTTTTTGGCTCACAGTGCTTAATCTACAAATGACCTCCAGTCTGGAAGAAACCTGTTTTTTCCCCTTTGGTTACAGACTTTAAAGCTTAATGTTAGTAGGTGTACATAATTCCTCATACAGTGTTAATATACACACTTCACAATGACATTTATGACCAGTGTATCACAAGCTTTCATTTGATACTTCATATAACATTCTTTATCGATAAGTACTATGACAGCAATATGTTAGGTGTCACGCATTTGTCAGGCATGATAGGAGTTGACAGAACAGTGAACCTTTTGCAAGTTTGCATTGAGGGGTTCTTAAGATCACAGTGGGCCAAACTGATGCTTTGCTCTCTCCTTTTGGCTGTGACTGGTAGCTATCACATGGATGCTTCTGATGGTCTGGAACTGCTACTCTGCTCTGTCCATAGACTGTGGCTCTCAGCTAGGACCAGATCTCCTTCTCTGCTCTTCTGTAGTCTGTAGCTCTCATCTGGGGGCTGGATCTACTGTTCTGTTCCCTTCACAGAATGCAGCTGCCACTTTTGTCTTAGCTCTTTTAGAATCAGTGATATAAGGGACCCACCCTACCATCCAGCGTGATGCTCCAAAACCAAGCCAGAAGCACACAATCTCTCTCCATTGACCTTGTTGATGTCCAGGGCCTCATACTCAACCTTGGCAAACATCGGTCTTAATCCCGATGACCCTGTGCCCAGTCACTGTTCAGGCCTTACCCAGGTGGTTCCCAAAAAGGTAGTCTCCAAAATAGCAAAGTATAAAATTTAGCTAAATTATAAGACAGTGTCCCCAAATTATCCACAGTTAATATGTAAATGAGGTTCTGCCTCACTCAGTTGACTCCCTTTGCTCTCCAGCAGACGTCATCAAAGAACACAGTTGATATGTAAATTAGGTACTGCCTCACTTCTCTCGTAGGCTTCAGGCCATAGGGCTTACAATAGGAATCAGATCAGATCAGACCAGTTGTCTAGTTAGTTGAGTGGACTCATCAGTTCTCCTCCAGGTTTTCTTTTTCTGATATATTTGTTTTTTTCTTATTGGTTTTTATGTCTTTGACTATTTACTTACCTTTTAACCATATTTTCTTTCCTTTAGTACTTACTCCCTTTATGTTCAGGGGTATGAATGCTTCTGTTATTTTGGTATAATATACTTAAGTAGTATCCATACAAAGAGTCCAAATTTTTAATTTTTAATTTTCAGTATATTGTTTTTGACTAGCTGGCCAAAGAAGAAGTAATTTAAAGTAGCAAGAAATTGCTTCTCTGAAGTTTGACCTATTGCACCATTTGACCAGCTTATAGCTGAAGTTCTTCCATTATAACTATTTTGTTAAACGGCGTTGCCTCTGATCTCTCTGAACATTTTGCACTCAAGATCCTTTTCCTCCTCAAGAAGCCAGTAGTATAAGCCTATTAACATAGTGCCTTGGCATTTGTATCATACAGGCTCTACTGCACAGTCCTCTCCACTATGAGAGGGCAGCTCGCCCACCTCTATGATCTCATCTGTTCTTCCTGAATAGCAGCTATTACAGTCACCCATTGATTTTTGCCATTCCATAATGTACCACTAAAGCCTATTAAGTCAATGGCCCCTTCCTTTGCTTTTAAGCGTCTTGCCCTTTTTTTTTTTTTTTTTGAATTGTTGGTCTTTAGTGTGTTTTGCAATGAACTCATTTTTATGTAACCCCTTCGTTTGACACTGTTCTTTTTCCAGAATTTACCTCTGTGACCTCAACCTGTCCCTTCACCAGTTTAGCTGCAATTTCTGTTCTTTACTTTTAGGTTTGAACCTGGCCTACCTTAGTAATAACTGAAAATTATTAACATTTGATAGCTGTTCAGTGACCTGTTTGAAACCACTTGTGATGTCTGTCCAATGCCTAGTGGACAGTCCACATCTCCAAACCACTGCCATAGTTAGCACTAATTCATTGGAATCTTTTTCTCAGTTTTAGTAGAGGCTAAAGATTAAATGGACCTGTAAAATAAATTATTCTCCCACTCCTAGAAGTGGTCCACCCAGGTCAGAGTTGAAGCATGTTAGAGAGACAGAGAGGAGAAGCATGAATAATTTCTGCTCTTGCTGTACCTTTTCTGTGGACTTCAGTCTCCAGGGCTTTTTATCCTTCAGCTTCCATGGTTGCTAAAATGAATTTAAGAAAAATAACCTATAAAATCTCTTTGCAAAATTGATTGCTTCAACCTCACCTTTTTAATTCAATAATGATTAATACGTTACCTGAATGTTAATATGGTGATCAGTTAGGGGAAAATTCTATTATATTGGTTGTGGGCAACACCTTAAGAAGAAATCATGACAAAGGAAATTGGGATCTTGTCATCATATACTTCACTGTGATCCTCAGATATATTTAGATAGAAGCCAAGCACTATGAATGTCATATGGTGAGTCCCCTAGGCTTCCTGGCAACCTGCATGCAACTAAGAAGGAGGCAACAGCTTGCCTCAAGTATCCTTGGTAAAGATGACATAGTTAGATAAACCCAACAGGGAGTACAGCACATGGAGGAAGCAGTCTGGAAAGAGGCAACCATTCCCTGTGGGATTGGCTCCATATTGTCACGTGAAGGATTCAAAACACTTTTAACCAGGGAAGCTGAATTTATTACTTAATGAGCAGAGACCCTAAAAAAGATTATTGATGACTGCAGGATAAACACAGCCACTTAACTGGGTGTTATTGAATGCCAACAGGAAATTTAAAAAAAAAATCTGTCCTGCAAACAGCACTTTCTACCAGGTAGGATACAACTGGGATGAAGAGAGAACACAGAAAGCAGCTGTGGAGAACAGATGAGGTATTAGGAATGGTGGAGAGAAGAGAGGAATCTAAATCCAAAGGGCATTGCTCAGAATGCTTGGAGTATAAGAACCTTGACAGGGTAATGGTGAAACAAGACAAGTTAGCAGAACAGCAGCAGAGTGATAGAGGCAACACAAAATGACACTGTGACATTATTAGGAAGCTCAGCAACATACACATTCTTCATCACAATGTCATCAGGACAGATGGTAGTGATTGGCAAAGACAAGACACAGCCTGACTGGAAAGCTACAAGAGCCTACAGAAGAAATAATATGGTGAAAGACTATGGGAAACAAATGAATATTCCAGATTTTTCCAGTAACAATAAACCAGTAACCTAGATTCCACCATCTGATTATTTATTATGATTTATTTATATGGCACCATTATCCATATTAATGAATCTTTACAGAGAAATAAAATATTGTTTCCTACTTCAAAGAACTTATAGAAAATTGATAAGGGAAGCAAAGGGACACAAGGGGAAAATCTATATGGCCAGCAGTGGTAAGGACAATAAGAAGTACTGATTAAAAATATATTAGTATAAAAAAGAATCTTGACAGTGTTATTGGTCCATTACTAGGTGGAAATGATAGAATTTCTAGTACTAATGCAGAAAAGGCAAAAATGTTTAATCAATATTTCTGTTCTGTATTTGGGGGGAAACAGATGATATATGATGATGACAACACTCTTTCCATTCCACTAGTATCTCAGGAGGACATTAAACAGCAGCTACTCACGTCAGACATTTTTAAATCAGCAGGTCCAGATAACTTGCATCCAATGGTTTTAAAAGAGCTAGTTTTAGGAGCTCGCTGGGCCATTAATATTGATTTTCAATAATCCTTGGAGCTCCAGGGAGGTTCCAGAAGATTGGAAGAAAGCTAATGTTGTGCCAGTTTTTAAAAAGGGTAAATGGGATGATCCAGGTAATTATGGGCCTATCAGCCTGACATAGATCCCTGGCAAGATAATGGAGTGGTTGAAACGGGACTCAATTAATAAAGAATTAAAGAAGCATAATGTAATTAATGCAAAACAACATGGATTTATGGAAAATAGATCCTATCAAACTAACTTGATATCTTTTGTTGAAGAGATTACAGGTTTGGTTGATAAAGGGTAATAGCACTGACGTAACACACTAAGACTTGGTACCACATAACAGTTTGATTAAAAAACTAAAATGATATAAAATTAACATTGCGCACATTAAATGGATTAAAAACTGGCTAACTGATACATATCAAATATAATTGTAAATGGAGAATTGTCCTCAAGCTGGTATGTTTTCAGTGGGGTCCCGCAGGTATAGGATCTTGGTCTTACATTATTTAACATTTTTATCAATGACCTGGAAGAAAACATAAAATCACCACTGATAAAATTTGCAGATAACACAAAAACTGGGGGAGTGGTAAATAATGAAGAGGACAGGTGACTGACTCAGAGCGATCTAGATTGCTTGATAAACTTAACACAAGCTAACAATATGTGTTTTAATACATCTGAATGTCAATGTGTACATCTAGGAACAAAGAATGTAGGCCATACTTACAGAATGGGGGACTATAACCTAGGAAGCAGTGACTCTGAAAAAGATTTGGGGGTTGTGGTGAATAATCAACAGAACATGAACTTCCAATCTGAGGCTGTGCTCAAAAGAGCTAATGAGATCCTGGGATGCATAAACAGGGGAATCTCAAGTAGAGATTCTGTATTTGGCACAGGTATGACTTCTGCTAGAATACTATGTCCCATTCAAGAAGGATGTTGATAAATTGGAGAGGGTTCAGAGAAGAGCCACGGAAATGATTAAAGAATTAGAAAACATGCCTTGTAGGGATAGACTCAAGGAGCTCAATCTATTTAGCTCAACAAAGAAAAGCTTAAGGGGTGACTTGATTACAGTTTGTAAGTATCTACGTGGGGAACAAATATTTAATAATGGCTCTTCAGTCTAGCAGAGAAGAGTATATCATGATCCAATGGCTGGAAGTTGAAGATAAACACATTCAGACTGGAAATAAGGAGTCAATTTTTGACAATGAGCATAATTAACCATTGAAACAGTTTACCAAGGGCTCTGGTGAATTCTCCATCATTGACAATGTTTAAATCAAGACTGGATGTTTTCTAAAAGATGTGCTCTAGGAATTATTTTGGGGAAGTTCTATGGGCTGTGTTATACAGGAGGTCAGACTAGATCAGCGGTTCTCAACCCACAGCCCAATTAACACACAGCTGCAGCCCAGCTGTGTGCTAAAGGCCGCCAGGCCCACGTGCGGGTTGTGGGTCTGGGGCTGCCAGCCAGCCCACCGGGGTCAGAGGCTGCCACCTGGCCCCACCAAGTCAGGTGTCCGGGGTCGGGGGCTGGCAGCGAGAGTCCCTTCCACCCAACCCCCTACCCAGAGCTCCACCCCTGGCCCCACTCTGTGGAGGGGTCTCTGGACAGGAGGCACTGGGCATAAGGGTTGGGGGACTGTGCTGCGGTTCTCAACCTGCAGCCCAGGTAATACATTGTGGGCCGCATATGCGGCCAACAACAATAAATAGGTTGAGAACCACTGGATTAGATGATGACAATGGTCCCTTCTGGCCTTGGAATCTATGAATAATCTAAATTAGACATAACAGTAAATAATTACAATGCCACCACAAATATGTGTGGGGAGATAAAATGAGGAAAATAAAGGTATAAACATCAGAAGATTATGACACATGATTACTGTTATGTATGTGTGTCATTAAACTTTTTAAATTAATATATTAAAATTAGTATGCAAAGTGAGGAAGAAGGCAGCTTCGTAGGTGAAGACTCAGAAGGTGAGAGAAGAAATCATGGTGGCAAAAGTGGGAAATAGAGACAGGAGGACAAATTGCAAAATAATAGAGCAATTATTGTTGAGGTAACCTGTTAATATGGCAGCAGATGTGGCAGAGGCAGAAAAAGCTGAAGCAGTCAGTCAGTAATGGTGAGCAGCAGAAAAATATTAAGCCATTCAATGATGTTGTGAGTCAATCAGGAGCTGTGAAGGTAGCCCTCTTGTGCCTTTGTTGAGGTAGCTAGCAGACTAGCAGGTACAGTGGTTTTGAGGGCACAAGGATCTTTTATATGGCATTCCTAGAATCCATATAGTTGGGAGAAGGGGTCGAAGTCAATTGAGCTACACTGATTAACATCAGCTGAAACTCAGGTCTCCTCATGCTAAGAAGGCAGCACATTTAATTCCTGTTGTGCCCTATGTCACCCATCAGCATCTTCTCTGGCAAAGTTGACATGTTTCAAAGGGAGTCTCATGCAAACCTCATCATTGGAAGGAAACTGGGCGCAACAAGGTTGAAGGAGGGGAAAATATGTGCTAGTTAGCAATTGGAACCACAAAAGATATAATAGACTGGCTTGTGGCTAGGAAAGGCTAAGAAGCCTGCATTATATCTGTAGAGGTACATTTTGTTTTTCTCTCTTCATGTTTTTTCACAAAGGCACATTCTGTATTTGATTCAGGAGGAAGTTACAAAAAATGGAGAGTGACAATAACTAAAAACTATGAGAGAGGTAATATGTGCCACCAGGCACGGGTGTTCAGTTCTGTGCATATATTGGGTATTTGCCTGACCCTGCCCAGCTGTTGTATACCTCCTGATCCTCCAGATGATGAGCCCCTTGCTTGATCAGCTTCCAAATGCTATAGTGTTCCCAATTCCTCCTGATCATAAGAGTCTTAAGGCCAACCCAATTCCAGCTGTTATAACCTTTCTTATCTTTCCCTATCCAACCATTCTCCTCAGATGCCAAAACCTGCTTGACCTACTCCAGCTATTGCAATCCTCCTAACCTCACATTATAAAAGCTCTTTGATTTACCCCCTTCCCAGCTGCTCTAACCCTTACCAATAAAGGCCTGCAGTCCAGTTCCCTCTTGTCTCCTTGCAATGCCCTAGAGAACAGGAACAAATATATTGTTATATACCAGCTCCAGACTCCCCAGTGGGTACACCTCTCATGCCACAGACAATTCTTGTTGCTCCATTTACTTTGCTGTGTCAACAATCTGACTCCATTTTGATGCGATTACAGCATACTTTCATATATCTTGCAGGTATATTAAGTGTTCTGCTTCAAGATAATAATTGATGCCCCTTTTATATTATATGTTGGATAAAGGTGGCTCCATAACATAGGCCTGAATTCTCAGTTACACTAAGGCTCCTTTGCCCTGCTTTGGCAATATAATTTACACCTACTCTAATGCCACTTTACACTGCCAGAGTTGTGTAAAGCGGCATTACTATAAATTAGAATCAAGCCTACAACGTTTAGTGTTCAGATCCAGAATCTTGGTTTGGCTACAGTTGGTCAAATAGTAAAAAAAAAAACCCAACAACTGATTTTCAAATAAAAGTGCTGAATCCAGATTGCTTTCATTTTGGGGAACATTATTACTCATTATTCAAGAGTATTCAGATTGCTTGGATTTCATAAAAACGTTGACAAAGCCCATACGTTTCACAGATTTTTGCATGTATCATTATTTGTCTATAATTTTTCACAAAAGTCCATTATTCATCACATTATTCTCCTATTTTAAAAATGTTCAGTTATCCAGTCAGAGAGCAGGAAAAAAATATCTTAGGTGACAAATTTCACAACACAATAGTAAATATCAACTATAAAGAGCAAACAGCATGCAAACATCTAGTGAATACTTATGCCAACAATTACATTTGCAGGAATCAGAAATGGTTCATAAATGATTCACTAATTCAAAGACCTCATCCTTGCAAGTAATTCTCTGTGGGTAGACACCCTGTTTTCCCATAGTTCTAGGTTTGGTGCATTTCTAATTTTTGGAGGATCATTTTTTTGTGAAATAGTGGAAACACACCAAAAGACAATTCACCATATAAGTGGCACTGTTGCAATCATTTTTTTTAAAGTGCAGTTATGCTAAAGCTCTTGCACAGTAATCAGCAAGTTCAAAACTCCCTCCAAGTTACAGAGGCCAACATGAAGTTACACTTTCTGCTCAAGAGAATACATTAATCCAGCAATTATCCTGACCATTAGGTCTATGGTCTCATCTCCATAAAAAAATAGATTTGGGTGTGCCCCAGAAGGCTAATTGAAGTCACCCCAGAAGGTTAAGCAGTTTAAGCACCTAGTGTTTCAGAAATTACTCACAACCTCACATGTCTACAATATTGGGACGGAAATCTCAGGACATAAGTTTCTTCAGTGTTTCATTGCTTCCACTACTACTTGGACATCAGAATCAGGAAGGGTAGGTGGGCCTGTGAAACTGGAAAACAAAAATGGTAACTAAACTTTCTCAAACCTCTGATAAAGTTTAGGTTCTGTTCAAGTTTGTTGCACAGTTGGAACTGGTTCTCATTCTATCCCACTGGGTTTATAGTAAACCATACTGAAAATTGTTTCAGATATCACAAAAGTTATATTTATAGCACAGCTAGAGTGAAAGAGGCTACAGGATGTAGAGATATCTATCTGCCATTTTAGAGAGAAAAATGAACTGGGAAAGCCAAGGAATAAATATTTTTCTTTCAGCATTAATAACCTCTTGCTACCACACACTTTTCAGCTGTGATCAACTTACGACACAACACCATCATGTATTACTCACTAGTAAACAATAAATAAAAGTGCTAAGCATTAAATGTTTTTGAATACCAGATATAATTAAATTTCAGCAACAAAAACCCCTTGCCTCCTGAGCAATCCCACGAAAATAAAAAATTCAGTACATCTCCTTCTCGTAAGAACAGAGCAGACGGCAAAGCATAGGGAATGGGGGCTACTGCACCATTTCGGCCTGTGTGAAAATCACAGCTGGTAGGTCAAATATTTGCAATACCAGCAGACTCCTGTAAGCAGCAACAATCCTCAGGATTAAAGATGATAATACTGGCTAAGCATCTGTACTTTTGTCAAAGTGACTTCTTTTTAATAACACTGAGTTCCATTATTAAGCATTTACTGGGAACTGTTGGTCACAGTAGATATCATTCACCACTAACAAGCAGGTGAAAATTTTATGTATTTCACTTTTAAACATAAGAGAATCTGAGGGGAAGCTCAGTTTGTGAAGTCAGAGTGTGTGTAGTGGCAATAGGGGAGGAATGGTTTTATGAATGAAGCACAGGAATAGAAGCGAAAGTAATTTAGTTCTGTCCCCATCTCTTTCTTAGGTTTCTTGTGTGACCTGGAGCAAACCACTTTCCTCGCTCTGTGCCTCAGTTTTCCAGCTGTAAAATGGTGGTAATAATACGTCCCTACTGCACAGGAGTTTTATGAGGCTTGATTCATTAATGTTTGCAAAGACTTTAATATGACCTGTTCCATTTGAATATAACTGCAAAGGATTATGTATTTTATTATCAGAATAAGACTGTTTCTGTGGAATCATGCCTATCATTAATTTTGAACTCAGTTCCTGTTTTTGAAAGAACAGTGAGACCTTCTTTCCCAGCTAAAATTCAAGGTCTTTTGATTCCTCCCCACTTCCCTTCTCTTCCCCTCCCCACAAGAGCAGTCAAGTTCATCTGAGCCCCTAGAGGTCAGAAAGTCAAGTTGATTTGATAGGCCCCCAGGCTTGGCCTGAGGCACTCTCAGTTCATTCACAATTTCCATTAACATTAATTGAAGTAATCTACATGTACTGAAAGAAGAAAGATTCCTTTGTTTCTTCATTAAAAAAATCCTATATTTACAAAATTAAATTAATCATGCCTGGCAGACAAATTAGAAACTCCAAGTCCATTATCTGCCCTGCAGGTAGAAGCAACTGTGCTCTAATTTTTCATATAAGAATTATAATTCATTAGTAAATCTATTATTTCTACTACACCGAAATATATTTAAAACAGTACAGTAATGATAGAGGTGCCCTCAGACACCCTCATCAGTGCCACTGGAATGTTTCCAAGGCAACAGAAGGATGCAGGATCTGGCATCTTTTGGGAGGGTTTAAGTTAACAAGGATAAGTAGTTCAGTACAAGACAGAGGGATGTGTGTTTGGTTTTATCTCAAGAGGGATTGTGGATTGTTTTGGTGATCTTTAACTCAGAGAGAAACCTTGGAAGGAAGAGTTGAGTTCTAGTGTCTATAAATCTTTGTGAATGTACCAACATAGAAGACTCTTCTGAAATCAAAGAGAAGGAGGGAGGTAAAAATTGAACAAAGCATCTTACCACGAGTCATGCTGAGGGCCTGATCCAAAGCCTATTTAAGTCAATGGAAAGATTCCCTTCAACTTTGGTAAGGTTTAGATCAGGTCCCCAGTGTCATTTACGGTGAGGTTTTGTTTGCAAAAATATTCACAAAATGAGAAACTGTCATGAACATTCCTCTGAATATGCATATTCATTAATTATCCCAATGGAAGTGTTCAGAGTATTGTCATGAAAGCGCTCTGGTTTGGGGAGTCAGTCAAGCAGGAAGAAGGAGTAATAGCACATGACCATCCACACAGAAGAGAAAATTACAAATAGCTAATATTCAAAGCAATAGGTATGGTGACTTGTTCGCAAACAATCCATAGTAAAAATATATTTGTATACAGCGTTCTTTTAATAACTTTGAATTGCATAAAATCTCAATAAAAATGAAATGTTTGTGGCTAATTCAAAAACAGAAAATGGTCTAATGTAGTGTTCATTATGTAGTTAGACTATCTCTAATTATAACACAAGAGTGGTTCTTGGCTCCTCCTACATGCTACTTACCCCATAAGGATTATTGATTCAGTTCACATCATCTTTTGTTTCATCTCCCACCCTTTCCACCAACACTTTGTCTGGCCAAATCCTATATTTTTTTGCTCAGTCAAAGCTCCCATTGACTTCAAAATGGATAGAATCTTACCTGAATAAGGACTACAGATTTGATCGCAGAGAAAGAAAGGGAGGGAGAGATTGTTAATAATGGAGACAATCAATTCTTCAGTATATATTCCGTGTATAAGTGCGAACTGTAATAACACTGAAATTTGGTGATTCATAGTGTCAGTCAGTTTGAGGAGATTTTTATTCTGGACTCTGAAGCTGGTTGAACCCACTTCATAATGGATACACTTGTCTCTCAAGACTGGTTATTCTGGGCCACATTCTGACTACAGCTGAATCAGCTGGTCAATCAAACAGATTATTAAAGATTGTATGAGCAACAGTTGGCCAATGTCAGTAAACCCGGTGAGGTCAGTGGGTACTTTCCATGAGTGAGGACTACAGGATTTGATCAATGGCTTTGAAAGAACCATAGCAGCACCAATAATTAAAGCTGTTTTTTAAAAAAATAGTAAAAATGTTAGTTGAAAATTTCTGGGGAGAGTTTTCATTGACAATCAAATATGACAAAAAAAGTAATCAAATATCAGAAATCTGGAAAATTTCAATAGACTCTAATAGTAATAATGATTACGCTGTTTTTAAGAGGTGCATTAGCTTCCTGTGCCTATGTGAAAATGCAGCAAATTATATAATTTGTGAAAATAATCCTCACTGCTCCACTTAGAAGATTTAAGTGATGACTTGAAGAAGACAACCTGCAGAGTAGAGATGGTCCTGAACCAAAAGCCTGGATTTACAGACCCCTGAACTTTGTGGAAATTCAAATCCAGATCACTTCATCACAGGTGAAACCTAAAACCTGATTCAAACACCTCAAACACCAAGGAATTTAGATCCAAGTCCAAACTACATGAATTTGGACAATCTCTAATACTGATTTTTTTAGAAGAAAAAATACAGCATTTTCTGCCAACTCACCCTGGGAGCTGAACGAAAGAGTGTCCTCGAGGAAGTTGCTCATTTAATCATCAAAGCTGCAAAAATGCATATACCCTAAAAGAGAACAGTTATATGTGGTTGGGGGAAGATTATAAAATGGTGGTTCTCCCCAAAAATGAAGAACTGTCTCATTTGGCTTTCTGCCCAAGCCCCGCCATTTAGCAAAACCTTTCTCCTTTGTATATTCAGAACAAGTTTCATGAGAAGTATCTCACAAACATCTGCCTTCATTATAATTATATTTCTATTTCAGCTGCACCAAGCTATTTACAGATGAGCCTGTTCATAAAGAGCTTTATAATTAAGCAAACAGAAATATCTTTTTATAGGATGCAGATCTAGGGGTGATAATCACACACAAAATACACAGCAACAGTTGCAAATAGAGTGTTTAACGCTAGTTATATAGTTAGTGATGTGCTCAATAAAGCCTGACACGTCTTTGTTTCTAAATACAAGAAAATATGGTCTTTGCTACACAAGAGTGTAAACTGTCTTTTTTACATAGAAAAGGCCATATATTCCAGGGTGTTACTACTTTACAACTAAAGTGTAAAAACAAACCCAAATTTCTTCAATTTAGCCTGGTTTGAAAGCTGTTGGGTGCAAAAAGGGGTTTATGCTATATATCAACAGTGTCTAAAGAAATAAAGTGTAATAGTTTAGGTTAGTGGATGCTAGATGCTATGTAATGGTTCTATAAAGAGAAGCTGGGGGACAGAGATGCTGGTTAAAAAGCTAATGGCAGAACAGAGAAAATACAGTATATAATATAAAATTACCATATAAGGCTTACTTACACTGTAGGTGCTTCATTAATATAAGTAAATCTGTTCTCAACAACATTTCTGTCACTCACTTCCCCCAACATTGCAAACATGCTACTTTTTGAATGTTTTCTTACAATTTTTATAAGCAATATTAGCCCCATAAAGTGGCCTTGTAATCTAAATTGGTTTGGCTACATCAGCTAAGATCCAAGTCTGGGTAATATAACAAAGAAAACAATACAAACATGAACCTAAACTACATGCAATGGCTCATTGTTCAGAGACAAGACTAAGGTGTATTTCTATAGTTCTTTTTTTATTACTTGTATAGCACCCAGGGGTGTGCTACTTGCCCTAGAGAACACAGAGGAGGATAGTCCCCGGCCCAAGCTGTTTACAATGTATACAGTAAGACATAACATGTAAATTGAGGTAATTGCAAACGTAAAAATGGGTGGATGAGAGAATTATGAGAGAATTACAGAATTATGTTGACAAAATCAAGTGATAATTTAGTTAGGTATTCCTACTTGGCAGTGTGATTTGGTTTTGTTTTTTGTTTACATTTTTTGTACTTTCATCAGATTATACTCACTTCTGGTAAGTAGCACTGTAGGTGAGGTTTTTTTAGGAGGGACTCGAAATGGGTAAATGTGGACGACTTTCTTCAGTTCTTGCCAAAGTCTTTTAAAATTAATTCTGTCCTAGCGATGTTTTTTCCCTTGCAAAATACATTTTCTTATTTGCAACTATATATCTCAGAGAGTCAAATAATTATTGTAACAGTGCTAAACAAATAGAGAATCAAGTTCAAAGGTGGAAGATACAAATGTGATCTAGCAGCTGATACCAATTAAACATATTGCATTAATCAAAATCTTTTTAAATATGCCTTGCCAATTGATCAAGGCTTCTAACAAATGCTAAATTTCCTAATAGAAAACCACTGAAATATATTTTAAGTGCAAATGATGACCATAAACCAAGTGGGATAAAGGGGGGTTGAGAAAGAATGAAAACCTTTCACCTAACTTTGAACCCAATCAAACATTTATATGTCTTCTCAACATTTTTCTCAAATTGTAAGTTCCTCAGGAGAGGGCCTGTCTTTACATTTGTGTCTTGTACAGTAGTGATGACATTTCTGGCACTTTAAAAATGAGATGGAGTCTCATGACATTGATTAAGTACAAGGATTCAGCAAACACTATTGGTATGAACACATACCTGTGAGGTCTGACAAATGCAAGAACTGCAAACAAGATTACAGGTGGGACAGACAAGATTGTCCATGACCATTGCTGACTGTTGTATCCTTGTGTAAGCAGAGTCAGGATGAGCTCTACCCTGACATCTGGTGGCGAATTATGGCGAGTGTGGAAAAGAACTCCAGGGGCTGATCTTGTTTGCATAGGCACACCCACTCGCCTGGCATGAAACACAACAACTGAAAGTGGTTACTTTGGCTGGTGTGGGATCCCCAGTTTCTCTATTATTGGGGCAGGAAGAATAAAGTTTTGTTACCCTGATTCTGTGAATCAAGGCCAGTGGAACTGTTGTATGACAGAAGGACTGAGTGAGTCCTTCACCATTACCTAAGTAGCACTTGCTTGACAAGGGGCATGGGTTACAAAACCCAGTGAATTGAGAGAGGATGGGGACAGGTATTTGTACCTGATGGTATGGGCCCCCTCTGAGGGTTTGAAACACCAGTTGCACTGCCGCCTCTCTCCACTGTTGAATGTCAGAGCTAACTTTGATTCCCTTAGGAGTCTAGTTACAGGCTGCTGAGCTGAATTCACTTTGGGCCAATGGTGCACCAGCACTGGGGCTCCCCTACTATACTATGAGCTGAAATCGCTGAGAGCTGAAATCACAAAAGAGCTGATGTTATTAAGAGCTGAGATCACTGAGTGCTGTGTTAACTAGTGGGGGAGCCTGAAGCTATATTGCTCAGCAGCTGGCGGAGCAATTTGTGGGGACGACTGGAGGAGCAGTGAGCGGCGTGGAGCCTTGCGGGGCCGGTTGGAGTGGCCCAAGGAACGGCGAGCGGAGCTGTTTGCGGGGACGGCTGGAACGGCTCACAGGTCGGTGAGCGGAGCGGAGCGGAGCAGCTTGTAGAGCGGA
This sequence comes from Terrapene triunguis, assembly GCF_002925995.2. Taxonomy (NCBI): domain Eukaryota; kingdom Metazoa; phylum Chordata; order Testudines; family Emydidae; genus Terrapene; species Terrapene triunguis. The sequence goes on from NW_020664393.1 coordinate 54,788,019, forward strand.
GCAGTTCGTGGGGTGGCAGGAAAGTGGACTGGCTTGTGGTGAAGGCTGCGGCGGAACCCACACGGAGAAACAGACGGCTGGCCAGCCTCGGATCACGTAAGGTGCCCCTGAACACCCTGCGTGCCCCCCCCTTTTACTCTGGGGCTGCACTGACCAGGGACAGAGACTTTGGGGGTTGTTGGACTTTTGGGACTTTGGGTGGTTGCTGGACCCAAGAGACTTTGGGGCTGTTGGACTTGGGGGACTCTGGGTGATTTTTGGGTTGCTGGATTCAAGAACCAAAGGGAAAGGACACAGCCCCATTTGCTGGGGTGGGTTTTGCTCATGGTTTGTGTTATGAATCCTGTTTGTGGTGTTTTTCCAATTTTTTGCTGATGTCGTTTACCTCATGTTATTAAACCTTTTCTGCTACACTCAGACTCCGTGCTTGCGAGAGGGGAAGTATTGCCTCTTAGAGGTACCCAGGGGGGTGGTATGTAATTGTCCCAGGTCACTGGGTGGGGGCTCGAGCCGGTTTTGCATTGCGTTATTGAAACGGAACCCCTAGATACAGAACCCGGCCCTTGTTGCTGCCAACTTAGATGGGCAGAAGGGTTACACTTGCTTTGCACTGTTCACATTTTTCACATAAGATGTTAATGCGCCTTGCAAATCTGCCACCACCTTGCTCTGTTGTGGGCTGTTGCTTCCCAATTGCTGGAGTCAACCTGACATGCTTTCAAGTTTGACTTCAGTATGTCTCTATATCGTTTGTACAGGCCGTTATGAGAATGGATGTTTTGCTTTAGCTGACTATGAAATATGGCCGTGGGTGTATGACTATGGGTGTTGCTTAGTTGTTGGAGCAAGGGCCAGCCCTAGAGATTGGAGCAGGAATCAGTAGCCAGGAATTGCAGCCGAAGGTCACAGCTGGAGTCAGAAGAACAGATGCCAGAGCTAAAGGGTTAGAGCTGAAGTCAAAAGTCAGGAGATGGAGCAAAGAGTCAAGGCGAGGATATCTGGAGTGAGGCAAGGCAGGGGCAGGAGCTATCACACCCATATTATTGCCATAGCTTGCACTAGGTTTTCAAACTGACCCAGGAGCACGCTAGATTTCTCCAGGAGCAGAGAAACCACCCTGTTTATAGATCTCTGCTGGAATGCCATCCAGTCCAGGTGCTTTCCCTTACAACATCTGCTTGATTGCGGTTACTGTCTCATATAAGAAGGGAGCTAGTGCAAGCTCTTCTTTTAATGAGCATTGTAGACGAGCATTATTGCTTCCTCAAAAATGTTGGAAGAGTGATTGAAAAGCTTGAGAAGATTTGTCTTTTACAGTATTGGTCAGAATGCTGCATTTTGCAAATAATTGTAATTCCCCTTTTTGTGCTGGCTTAGTACCTGTATGATATGAGAACAGGAGAGGAAACCTCACAGTCTTTGGAGTTCCAAATTTCCTGTCACCTGGGTTCATTTCACAGTGCTGCTCATAGATGCCCAACTCCTCCTCTTGGTATGCTAAAGAATAAAGCTACTTGGCGGTGCCTCCATGAGACAAGGGTTTAATCACACTGAGGGAATTGCTTCCAGATTTGAACTCAAACTCACACAAGCAAACAACTTAAAAACAATAAACATAAACTTTATATAAATATATAATCAATAAAATATTAAGCAATTGGAGATATTAATAATGCTTTTTCATTATTAAAGGCTATGCTGGCAACCACACACTCCACAATGTTCCTAACCAAAAGTGTCTTCCCCCCTCAGTTCCGTCTGTCCCCTCCATCTCAGATACCCAGGTGGTGCACATGGAGACATGTTGCAGGCCTGTAAGGAAATGCTGTTAGAAATGCACTTTATTATACTGTGAACTGGAGTGCAGGTCTTGATGATCTAGGTGGATACAAGTTTTTTGCAGATGCAATGTGCCTTAATGTTGCAAGATTAAACCCTACTACCCATTTAAATTATAATACAGGGTACTTACTCATGTTCCTCTTCTGGCTGAGTGGTCAAGAGACTGGTGCAGGCCAGTAGGTCCTCTCTGTGGATGGCTGGAGAGGGACTAACTGCCCACTCCCTTCTGGAACAGTGCTGACAGTCTTTAAAGCTTGGAACTTGTGGGTTCAGATACAAGCAGGTCAGGCCTCTGGATCCACAATCCTGGATCTGGTGCAGGCTGACTGTAGGGCAAGCCAGCTGCAGGAGAGACAAGCTGTCTCTTCCTGTTGCTGGCAGGCTGGTGGCAGGTGGAATAGACTGTATCCTCCTGAGCAGAGTTGCCAACTTTCATGCGGTAAATAAGCACCTGACTTTCACAATCAGCCAAAAATCAAGCTAATCCCATTTCAAAACAAGGTTAAAACAAGCCAATCCCTAAGAACCCCAACACTCTCTGAGATTAGATCCCCTCGGCGTGCAGTCTGGGACAGTGGTGGGCCCACTGTGCACCACTGACTCTCTCCCCTGCTTGCCCCTGCTTGCTGGGAGCCAATCAAAAAAAGAAGCTACAAGCCAAAAACTAGCCAAGAAGCAACTCACAAGCCAATTAAGCCAAAAACAAGCCCAATTTCTGTGTTTTTTTCCACGGGGTTGGCATATCTGCAAGCTGAGGTTAAAGCCAGGCCAGTAGCTGGGCCAGAAAGTGCTGTGCTGGCTGGCTATAGGGAGACCCACTCGCTCCCCAGTTGGTCTCTGCCATGTGGGGGCAAGCAGGGCTATTTATAACCTTCCCTCCTGCTTTCCAGGGGCTCTTCCTAGGGTCAGAGACTGCTTGCAGTCTGACTGGCTGTCCTCTAATTCACTAACTGTCCTGCCATCTAATTGGCTACTGGTGACTGCTGTTCTCTCCCTTCCTCCCATTGGTTGAAGGAGGAGGGTTGTCAGGGTGACTTGGAGGGGAGGTCACACACCCCTCACCTTTCCTGCTGCTGCAGGGGGAAGTCAACAGTGCAGGACTTGGTCATGGATCCCACAGGGGACCAAATGATGCATCTCTTCTCTTGGGGCACAGCTCCCTTATTAAGGGGGGCTACATAGGACCTATAGTAATAATTAAATAATGTATTGGACTATACTAATCAAAGTAGGTTATCTTTCTGATACATTTTAACTGCAGCATTGCAGCAAATTTAAAGGATCTTGTGGTAAGTACCTGTAAATAAAAACATAATATACCAGTTTAAAGTTCATGAACGTGAACTAGTTTTGCTGACCTTTTAGAATCTAACCTATAGTTTGACAGATTTGCAAAACTTTGATCCCCACTAGGTTTAAGGGGAGTTAAATATGGGTTTCACTGGCGCTAAAAATACAGCGTTTAAATTACTTTTATGATCTTAGGATCTGTAGAAATCAGTCAGACTTTAACGTCTAATTTTGTGGCAAGCATTATTGTATTGTTCAACTGAAAAATGAAACTTCTGAGACTCATTTCGTTTTCTGTGATCTGATCATCGCAATTTTGACAAAACCCAGAAATAATTAACAAACACCATGTTTCAATTGACAATGATTAACTGAACAGTTAAAAAATTAGCAGTTTAAAAGTATGGAACAATTTCTTGTCTGTGCTTTGTTCCTTATGCAGCTTGTAGACCCGCACTGCTCACCCGGTTACCTTTTCCCATTGCCTCCAGACTAGGTAGAAAATTATTCTTAGCAGTACCTCTAATAAGGCTGCTCTGACATGGCAACACCTGGTTCATTAAGCATCATCTCTCATGAGTTGTTAATCTCATGAATCCTGGAGGCCATTTGGAGTTGGAGGAAGTACTAGCAGCACTTCAAAGCAGAAAGGTGCTATTGTTTTTTGTTTTGGTTTAGTTTTTTTAGGAGCTGCATATCCAATCTACAAGTAATTCTGTGACTATATGTGCTACCCATCACGCTTGGGAAGATCTTCCCATAAATATGCACAAATCTACTTCTGTTTCTGCCCGGTTTCTGCCTCCCAGTTTTACCAGTGGCTTTGGCTCCCAACGACTGACTATGGCTCTGATCCCGGCCACTTGTCCTGATGCCCGCTCCGGCCACTAGACTAGACCACCCTCATCCTGGTCAGCTGAAAGGGGGTTGCTGAAGAGAGCTGACTGGGGTAAACTGAAGGCTGCATATCTGGGGTTAAGCTGCCTTTCTTGGAGGGATGGGGTAAACTGGGGGGCAGCCTGGCACCAGTATTGGGCCTCTCACGTCTTTCCCAATGTCATCAGCTTCCTCCTGCTCCTCCTCTTGGCAGTTTCTTCTCTACTGTGAACCAGCCAGAGGAACAGTGAGAGGCAGAGAGGCCACTGACAAAGCAGGCACCACAAAGACTTCCAGTGGCTGGCACCAGTAAATTACAGTACATGCAGTCCAGCAGAATCAGTGACATCTGAGCTGGGCAGCAGGAAAGCATGAAACTTGGCAGCCCTGAAATTTAGAGGCAAAGCGCACAGAAAACAAATAGCATCACCATTACCTAGCTAGGCTTACCACATTTATCTTATTAGAGCTATCCTCCCAACCATGCAGACCCCAAATGAACCCACTTTTCTAAAATTAGAGCTGTTTTAGGTACAATTTTATGGACTTTCTAGCCTGCAGTTTGTAGGGCTGAAAAGATAGAGTCCAATGTTTTAGATGATGTTCCCAACTGGCTAAAGTTGAGGAAAAAGAAACTATGGAGAACAGAATCCAAATTGAATTTATTGATGTTTTCCATCCCTCCAACTGACTGCTTCAGTGTAAACTTGGAAGCAGTGTAAATGTACAACATCTGATCCTTGAGTTCTTTACTCCCAGGGGGCATAGATTCTGGGTTAAGCACTGACTTTCTGGCTCAGTACCAGTCTACTATCAACTAGCAGTGCATTGGTCCAGACTAAAATACAATTCCACAAAGGAACATCAGAAGTTAGGAATAGGAGAATTATGATGGAGCAGATGTCTATCAGTTGCTGCTGACAGATGAAATAAAGTAACTACATGCAAGTGTCAATTATTTGTGACTACTGGATGATCTTTCCAACTAGACAAGCAATATAGGTGAGTGAGGTAGGTTGAAGACTTGTTCATAACCACAAGGTAACAAGCCAACACTTCTCTGCCCTCTTATGATTTAAACTCTGGCCCCAAGCGGAGTTCCCCAGGGGTCGGTCCTGGGGCCGGTTTTGTTCAACATCTTTATTAATGATCAGGATGATGGGATGAATTGCACCCTCAGCAAGTTTGCAGATGACAGTAAGCTGGGGGGAGAGGTAGATATGCTGGAGGGTAGGGATAGAGTCCAGAGTGACCTAGACAAATTGCAGGCTTGGGCCAAAAGAAATCTGATAAGGTTCAATAAGTACAAGTGCAGAGTCCTGCACTTAGGAAGGAAGAATCCCAGCACTGCTACAGGCTGGGGACCAACTGGCTAAGCAGCAGTTCTGCAGAAAAGGACCTGGGGATTACAGTGAATGAGAAGCTGGATAGGAGTCAGCAGTGTGCCCTTGTTGCCAAGAAGGCCAACGGCATATTGGGCTGTATTAGTAGGAGCATTGCCAGCAGATCGAGGGAAGTGATTATTCCCCTCTATTTGGCACTGGTGAGGCCACACCTGGAGTATTGCATCCAGTTTTGGTCCCCCCACTACAGAAGGGTTGTGGACAAACTGGAGAGAGTCCGGCAGAGGGCAACGAAAATGATTAGGGGGCTGGGGCACATGATTTATGAGGAGAGGCTGAGGGAACTGGGGTTATTTAGTCAGAAGAAGAGAAGACTGAGGGGGGATTTGATAGCAGTCTTCAACTACATGAAGGGGGGTTCCAAAGAGGATGGAACTAGGCTGTTCTCAGTGGTGGCAGATGACAGAACAAGAAGCAATGGTCTCAAGTTGCAGTGGGGGAGGTCTAGGTTGGATATTAGGAAACGCTATTTCACTAGGAGGGTGGTGAAGCACTGGAATGGGCTACCTAGGGAGGTGGTGGAATCTCCATCCTTAGAGGTTTTTAAGGCCCAGCTTGACAAAGCCCTGGCTGGGATGATTTAGTTGGTGTTGGTCCTGCTCTAAGAAGGAGATTGGACTAGATGACCTCCTATTGTCTCTTCCAACCCTAATCTTCTATGATTCTATAATTCTATGACAAGATGGCTGGACAGAAATTTGTTTGTCAGTCTTATCTGAATTATTCTGAAGGTTTCAGAGTGTGAAAGAAGTGTTTTGGTGTTGTCAAATACACATATGGAGATCCGCCGCTTCATGCTGCCAGCATGATTTGGTCACAGCCCTATCATAGAACTGTTTGATGCAATAGCAATCCTGGCAGGATGAAAAAACAACATAGGCTACACCTACATTATGAGCTTGGGTGCTGGTCATGCACACATATTGCACTAGCTCGAGTATGAACAGTACTGTAGCTGCAGTAGCAGCACAACTGAGCCAGACCGAGTTCAAACGTACCTGAAATCGGTGAGTAAATACGCAGCACGCCTCCACTGCTACTACCTGTGCTACCACAGCTAAACTGCTATTTATATTCATGCTAGCCCAATGACAGCTAGTATGTGTACACAAGCAGGAGAAAGACACCCCTAGCTCACACTGTAGACAAAGCCTTAGAGAAAGAATAAGAAGCCAACTGGCTAAGGTTACAACATGTTCGGGTTCAGGATAGTGTTCTGGTATATATTTAAACAGCAAATTCAGTAGGGTTGAATGGGTGTCACTCAGAACAAAGTTTGACCCTGAACTTGAGCTTTTAATGCATGGATATTTCTTTCCCAAAGCTTATTTGCATCCAACTTGTCCCATGATCACTGACATGAGCTCTCAGTGGGGGCAGGAATCACAGTTACCAGAACTGCTTTGTTTAAAATACCAAGTTTCTAATTTCATTCAGTTTTCTCCTTTTGTTCTGGGTTACATTACTTGTCCTCGGAAAGAACATTCTCTATATTTCCAAATAAATCAGATTTTTGTTACTTCATTTAACTTTATGTTACTATCTTTATAAAAACAGTCTTTATCTTCCCCCAAGTATATTTTGCCCCAGCAGAGGTGCAAGGAATATCTGTGGGCTTGGATTCAAGGAATTGCCTAGGAATTCTCCCATCAGGAGGCCTGCACATCCCCTGAAGTCTGGGAAGAAATCAGGGGATCAACAGAGACATGGGACTATCTATTGTGATCTACAGGTATTAAGTAAAAGCTAGATTCAAACACCTGTACTGACTCCATTAGTAAAGGTAGCAGAATCTGCCCTTAATTTTGTGACTAAAAAAAACTGCAGTAGGTGCTATCCATGCTGCATCCTGCAGGGATGACTAAAAATACATTTATTAAAGTGATACATGTTTAAAAAGATGAGCAGTAAAGTCTAATTTGCTGCCATTCATTTTAGGTATATGAAAACCACATGGCAAATTGGCAATAAGCTGCTCAGATTCATTCCAAGTATACAGTACTAAATTGCGTGTTGTTGTGTTCAGCACTGGCCCCTTGCAGTGGAAGGAACAACAAAAAGATGGGTATTTGTGCACTTTAAAAAATTTAAATACCTAATTGAATTTCATTTTTAACCTCCTAGAAGCCACACATGGATCTTTTTGTCAAGAGATATGCTCTCACTTGGAGCTTCATAGCTGAACAACAAAACAATATTACAATAATTTAGCTATCCAAATTAAACCCAATGTGCAAGGAAATTAATATTTAAGTCTAATATGGATTGTATTGGCACACAGTAGATGGGAAGAGCGGGGAAGGCTATTCACTTTTTCTAGTAGCTATAAATGTTGACATGCCATTAAAAACACTATTTTTCTTTCATTCACTATTGAGCTATCAGCTCCCACCTCTGATCAGCCCATGATGCCAGCTTCATAGAATCATAGAAGATTAGGGTTGGAAGAGACCTCAGGAGGTCACCTAGTCCAATCCCCTGCTCCAAGCAGGACCAACACCAACTAAATCATCCCAGCCAAGGCTTTGTCAAGCCGGGCCTTAAAAACCTCTAAGGATGGAGCTTCCTTCATCCACTTGCTAAATTTTCAAATAAATATCTTCATGCTTTCTCTTATGCTGCCCCTCTCTGTAAAAATATACAAAGCTACCTCATTGTCCTCCTTTAAGTCCCTCCTTAAAACTGTCCTTTGCTGTGATGCCTACCAAAAAAACTTGACAATGGTTGGGCTGCTGGTGTGCTTAGACAACTGCCTATCATGCTGATCAGTATTGCCTCATTGTTTCCTGGTACTCCCCCCTCTGTCTGTATCCATCTGTTGTCTCTTGTTTTATACTTAAATTATAAGCTCTTTGGGGGCAGGGACAGTCTTTTTATTCTTTTGTACAGTGCCTACCACAGTGGGGTCCTGCTCAAGAACTAGGGCTGCTAGGTGTTACTGTAATAAAAATAATAGTAACAAATCCAGTGTGGGCAGGATTTGAACCCACTACTGGGAGGTAAAGACTTCAGAGTCATCACCAATCCCCTGAGCTATGGAAGTCCCATTACTGGGATTTCTGTGGAGCTGTGCTGATTTACACCAGCTGAGGAGCTAGCTCTTTATAGCTGTACTTCACATCTTTGTTTATAGATCTGCATTTACAACTTAAATGTGAAGCTATGTGAAGCTTTTCATTAACCATTATGCACTTTTCAAGCTCAATGGTGTGGAAAATCAGTATTGATCATTTCTGGGTCTGCCACATGACAAATATAGGCTTGTTTCCTGAAGTTTTCCTCTTGTTGGGCAGCTGATAGAGCCAAGTCATTGCTGCATGGCTTCCTATCCAGGCAGAGAATGCAAAAATGAAGTTAGCAGCAAGGAAGTCAAAATTATGGAGGGAATGTTGGCCCCAAAGTGAAAGTCAGCCTCTGGCACCACATTGTTTGCAATAGGAAAACAAATAAAGTAAATGCTGTATTGACGACAGAGTCCTTGGCAAACCCATCAGCTTCTGAAAACGTTTAAGAGCACCACTTCAGTTTCTAAAAGCAAATGCATTACCCATCCAGACTACTATAACAACCACCTTATCTACAGAGAGAGGCCAGTTCCTCACCCATCCTAATAGCTCAGTCTACATACGACACATTCACAGGCAAAGTAGGAGGATGATAGCATACCTCCTCCATGATGTGCTGTATGGTATTGACAAGGTTAATGGCAGCATCAGCCTTCCTGCAACTTTACATTAAGAAAACTTTAGAAAGCTGGATTAGAAATTCTGCCCTGATTTACTTCCTGTGCAGTCACATTAGATGACATGCCATCCCTCCACACAGCCTCTGAATGTAGAAATCCCAAGAGCCTTAGAACCGCTATCCTGGGAGTGCAAAAGGGCAAGCTGAAAAGAGGCTGCACAGGGAGTCACCCCATCCTTCTCTCTCCTGCCCCTGTGCTCCCCTCTCTAAGCAGCAGCACAACAGTGTGCAGGAGATCCAATGGACCATAGGGACAGCAAATAGTCCTATGGCCCACAGTAGTGGTTGTAGAACACCTGCTCTATACTCCACCCAGTGGATGGGAAAGGATTCCGTCTTTCCAAGTGCTAGACAATCTCAACCCCTCTTGGACAAGCCCCACAAAAAAAATTTTCATGAATGAGAGGTAGCAGCCACCCCACTGACTTCAAGACAGAATTGGGTTCAAACTTATATTAAGGGGAGACAGGGAAAAAGCGACAAGTTGGACAACATAGCTTTTATTAGAGTATATAAGTAGGGCCCTACCAAATTCACAGCCATGAAAAACACATCACAGACCATTAAATCTGGTCTCCCCTGCATGAAATATGGTCTTTTCTGTGCTTTTACCCCATACTATATAGATTTCACAGGGGAGACCAGCATTTCTTAAATTGGGGGTCCTGACCCAAAAGGGAGTTGCAGTGGGGGTTGCAAGATTATTTTAGGGGGGACGCAGTATTGCCACCCTTACTTCTGCGCTGCCTTCAGATCTGGGCATCTGGAGAGCAGTGGCTGTTGGTGGGGCACCGCCTTCAGAGCTAACAGCAGCGCAGAAGTAAGGGTGGCAATACCATACCATGCCATCCTTACTTCTGCACCACTGCTGGCAGCGGCTCTGCCTTCAGAGCTGGGCTCCCAGCCAGCAGCCACCGCTTTCCAGCTGCCCAGCTCTGAAGGCAGTACCACCGCCATCAGCAGTGTAGAAGTAAGGGTAGAAGTACTGCAACCCCCATACAATAACCTTGTGAACCCCCTCCCCCAACCCTTTTTTGGGACCCCCTACAATTACACCACCATGAAATTTCAGATTTAAATTTCTGAAATCATGAAATGTACGATTTAAAAAATCCTATGACCATGAAATTAACCAAAATGGACCGTGAATTTGGTAGGGCCCTATATATAAGACAGTACCCTGTGTATGGTATGATTAATACAACCGTATTGTAAAAAATAAAGCCCTGTTTTATCTACATATTTATTTTAAAAGAACAGAAGGCTTTTCAAAGTTGAATCAATAGCAGCATTACTGGAACACATTTGGAATGGACAATGTTTGGCCTATTGTGTTAAATTCCTAAGAGTTTGCCTATTTTTGTATCAGATTACAGCTTTATTAGGTACAACTGTTTTTACATTGCATTTTTGTGATTAATGATGCTAAAAGGATTTTGGCATTTCAAATGTTGTACACAAATCTAATGGGCAAAATCTTCTGTAAACTTCTTCTAAGCTCTTGGCAAACTTTCCTCGGGAGCAAATATTAACTCCAGATAGTGTTTATTAGCTTTTATAAAATAATCACTGTAATAGTGGCATGTAATTGCTGGAGGTAAAAGCAGATCCAGGCCAAGAATTAATCAAGTTTGAGCTCCCTAATAGAAACAGGTCAGGAACAATTTATTTCTTGCCAGTTTTTATTTAAAATAATAATTTTCTTCTGACTTTGTTTCATATTCCAAGAGTGATTTCATGCACGACATTCCCTGAACAGATTATGATGTTAACTAGAGACGGGCCTGAGCTGTAAAGCTCAAGTTCAGATACACACTCCCACAAAGGACGGGGGTGTTTGGATCTCGAGTTTCAGTTTGGCTTATTACACAGAGGGGGAGCAGGCATAACATTCAAGTCTGAATTTTAACTCCCCTAAACTTTGGGCATATTCAGAGTTTTATTTTGATCAGATCTACCAATAACATCAGATACTAAGAAAGTAAAGTTAATCTATTTATGTCTGAATGCTGTTGACATCCTAGCAGAATTTTCTGCAGCCTTCTCGAGCTATCACTAACTTTGCACACTCAGCTGCTGACCTCCCAGTGATCTGCCATGCACCATCTATTCATCTCCTCACTGGTCATCCCCTACTATGATGACCCACCACCATTCCTTCCCATAACTTTCTCTAGGGTATTTCCATCTCTACATCTGTTGTTGTGACCAAAAGTACATAAGTTTGATCCTGTTGATTCCAAGAGCAGAATCTGCTTCTCTCCAATAATATTTCTAACAAGTGTTCATCTTCTTTTTCATCCAGGAGCTATGCGAGAGGCTTCTCCAATACCACATCTCAAAGGCTTCAGTTTTCTTCTTGTCAGCAGCGTTAGTGTCCCAGGATTCACATCCATAAATTGCTATAGAAAAAAATAAGCTTTTCACCAGTCAAACCTTTATTCATTGAGATGCCAGTTTTTCCACACTTTAGTAAGGGAGGTCACAGCTGAGCAAGCACTCCCAGTCTTCTTTTGTAGAGGTAGTATATACATCCAGATAATTAAGTTCATCTACTACCTCTACAGCTTGACCTTTAATTTTACCCAGGGTGCAGTCTGGACTGATGAACAGCTGTGTCCCCTCAGTTCTCCAACCTGGGGTGCCTTTTACACTGCTTCACTGTGAGAGTTACCACTCCTGATTTCCTCACACATGGCCTCCAGCATGTAAATTACTCCCAGTCATACTGCAAGAGTGCTACAACCAGCCACCCTTGAATTACACTGAAGAGCAACATCAGCAAATTCCCAGTCCCAGACATTCCCCCAGAAATGTGCATCTTGTACTATCCAGCACTCTCCTAGACAATACATGCTCATATAAAGTCTGTTGTTTTATTAATAGAAACTGATATGCACAAAGCCGGTTATCCCAAATGGAGCTTCCCAAACACTTCAATCCAAACACGCTGGCCTAGATAGAACAATAAAAGAGTGTATTAAATACAGAAAGATAGATTTTAAGTGAGTACAAGTAATGAAGCATAAGAGTCAGAATTGGTTACAAGAAAATAAACAGACAGAACAAGGAGTAATGGTCTCAAGTTTCAGTGGGGGAGGTTTAGGTTGGACATTAGGAAAAACTTTTTCACTAGGAGGGTGGTGAATCACTGGAATGGGTTACCTAGGGAGGTGGTGGAATCTCCTTCCTTAGAGGTTTTTAAAGTCAGGCTTGACAAAGCCCTGGCTGGGATGATTTAGTTGGGGATTGGTCCTGCTTTGAGCAGGGGGTTGGACTAAATGACCTCCTGAGGTCCTTTCCAACCCTGATATTCTATGATTCTATGAAAAGTAAATTGAAACTAATGCCTAACTTAACAAGCTAGAGTGAATTCAAAGCAAAGGTCTCTCTTGCCCCATGTTTCAGCAGTCTTACTGGCTGAATCTTTCAGTCAGGATCCTCCCCCAGTCCTGTTTCCTTTACTCTTCAAGTGTTGTGGATGCCGTGAGTAGAGAGAAAGGAGGAACAAATTGGGGTGAGTCCTCTCTCCTCTTTATAGCTCTTTCTCTTTGAGAATCATCTCCAGCTGAGGTTCAGGAGACAGAAAGTCTGTGTGGATGGGAAACCCCGGCTGTTTCTTTGTCAAGATGTAAATTTTTATCCACATCCTCCTTCCTGCCAAAGAATGACCACTTAACTAGATGATGGTCCATTTGATTTTGCTGACACCTGGCTGAGGCATTGGCTAGCATTTTGTCTCTGGGGAACTGGTTTGACACACTCAAGAATAGTCCCTATTCCTCACTAACAGATTCCAACATTCATTGCATTGCATTAATGATTGCAGCAACCATTAACATATCAACATATCTGAGGTTGGTTAAGAAGTGACCACCAATAGAAATCCCAGCTCCTTCCATTTTATCAAAACCTTCCAGGGCCTGTGTCATAACAAAATTCTGTTTATGTGTTGAAAAGACTTGGGGACAGAATACAGCCTTGTTTCACACTCTGCCTAATGAAAAACCATTTATTGTAACCCGCTATTGATCCCTCCATGGTTTCTTATTGATAGTAGAGACTTGCAATGAGTTGCTCTGGAATCCCCATGTCTGCCAGTATCCTCCAGAGACAATTATGTTAGATGGTATCTGGGGCACTGGCAGACCAGGTGCCAGCTCATGCTAAGGCCTTTAGGCCTCAATGACAAATGCATAGCTGGAAACCAGTCTGGCTCACCTGTGTGTTAGCATTGTTAAAATATATATTAAATTGATAAGCATATGTTTAGTGTTTAGACTTAATGAAATGCTTGTAGGATGCTACATGTACTAAACTCTCTTATAACATCTGTAGCCCATGGAATAAACTTATATTGCATGTTTGCATTGGAAACATCTGTAATTGTGTAACTCACCAAACAGGAAAGAAGCATTAATTTATGTAAAGTGTTGGTCCTGCTCACAAAGCCCACTGAAACCAAATGAGTCATTGTGAAACATCAAAGGACAAAGACTTCATTGATTGCCCCCACACATACCCATGAAGAGGAGACAGGCACCAACACGTGTTCCATCAGTTTGAACTCTGGTGGAAGGGAATAAAAATCCCTGACCAGAAGGAACTGTATTACTATGCTGCTTGGAATATGGAGAGGGCAATATTTCTAAGCATAAGCAAGGGATCCCCAAACTGCTTGGCTTGGGTTAGCTCCAGAGGACATAGAAACCTTCCATATCACAGCAGTTTCTATTACCTTTTGGAACTTAACACTGTAACTCATTTGTGTGTGTATGTTTACCTGCTTTATCTTATAAATAACTAATTTCATTTTTCTTAGTTAATAAATCTTTAGTTAGTTTATTATAGGATTAGCTACAAATGTTGTCTCTGGTGTGAGATCTAAGGTACAATTGACCTGAAATAAGTGACCGGTCCTTTGGGACTGGGAGTAACCTTAATATTTTTGGTGTCAGGGACCATCTATCACAAAGGCAAGCTTGCCTAGGTGTGAACATAGACCAGAGTACCCAACGGGACTGTTTGTGATGTTAAGGCTGTTGTAATGCTTGAGGAGTTCACACTTGATATGTGGTTGGTGAAATCTAAGTATAGAACACACAAGTTTGGGGCTTGTGCCCTGTTTCTTTACAGTCTTCCCTGAAGTTGGAACTCTAGGTTATAAGCCACTTTTGATATTGTCAAGCTGTCTAACATTTTGGAGTAGTCAGTGAAACACATAATCAATGAACAATTATGCTCCCTGCAGATTTTCACTGACATGTCAGAGGTTTGCGATCTGATCACATGTGCTTTGTCCCTTTCTGAAACCAGCTTGTCTATATGTCTGTTTCTATCATTTGCTTCATGTGATCCAAAATTATGTGGAGCAGTACTTAACTCGCATAAAATATCAGAGGGCTAGTACGATTGTTACTGCATTCTGTTATATCCCCTCTCTTTGGTAAGGGCAGAAAGATTCCCTTTGCCCAGTTGTTTAATGGATTTTGAGTCATGCATATCTCACTGCAAAAATGTCTACATGAGATCAATACCACAGTCACCTACTGCTTTTAGCAACTCTGCTGATACCTTTTCTATCCCGGTGCTTTCCCATGCTTCATTTTTATAATAGTACTCACCACTTCCTCTAGCAGAATTGATGGCTCTGACTCCATGCTCTTTTTTTCTGACATCCTGTATTATAAGTGGCTCTGATGAGGCATACAGATTGTCACAGTAATCTCTCCATCTGCATTTTACATCATCTTTACTAAGAACTCCACCATCATGATCTTTTATTCTCCTCTGTCACAGTGAAATCCTTTTAGTAGGAAGTCTGACCACAGTCAACACACCTTTTATAATATTACTCTCTTTATAATTCTCAAGTTCCTCCAATTTTGCCCTGATGTATTTGCTCTTGTCTTGTCTAGTCTGCCTTTTAATCAGTCTGCTCAATTCCTTTTATTCTCTCCTGTATTCTTCAGTCTCCAAGTCACTCTTTCACCATAAATCATTTGTTCCACCAACTCAAACACCATCTCTGTTAACCATGGTGCAGTCTGATGCTGATGTTTCAGATTGCGTTCTTTGGTGGTTTCGAGCATGATAGCTTTCATTTTATTCCCAGATTTGTTTGGGTTGTTCTCCTCTTTCACCTGTGACAATGACTCAAGCCCATTCTTTACAGAAGTCATGTTGTTTTTGTTGATTTTGCACAGGTCCAGGTGCAATGGACCTGCTGAACATATTATCTTTTTAAATTTAATTTGATGTTGGAGGCTAACAGTTGGTCTGATCTACAGTCCTTACTTGGGAAAGTCTTTGTCCATGGGACACTTAAGCTCCAGCATCATTGTATCATTACATAGTTGATTTTCTTCTTTGTCATGCCATCAGGTGACCCCAGTGAATTTAAACAGTTAGGATGCTGGATGAAGATGGTACTTGTAATGACCAGATTATTGAAGTAGCAGAATTCTATTAAACACCTTCCTCTCTCATTTTGTAAACCGAGACCATTGTTTCCCATTAATTCTTTATGCATGCTTGCAGTTCCAATGTTCACATTCATGCCTCCAATTACAAGGATACTGTCTTTGATTGGTGTTTTAATGAGTGTCTCTTCAGACCATTCACAGAACTCATCAGATAGCTGGAAACTAAATATTGAGCTCCAAATATTTAAAGATGGGTTCTGTAATGTAGCAGAGAAATGTATTACACATTGCAATGGCTGGAGGTTGAAGCTAGACAAATTCAGACTGGAAATATAGCATAATTTTTTAACAGAGTAATTAACCCTTGGAACAATTTACCAAGGCTCATGGTGGATTCTCCAGCACAAACACTTTTAAAATCATGATTGGATGTTTCTTTCTAAACTATATGTTCTAGGAATTATTTTCGGCCGTTCTATGACCTGTGTTATGTTGCAGTAGGACAGATTATATGATCATGATGGTCTCTTCTGGCCCTGGAATCTATTAATCCATGAAAAGGTGTATTGGAACCAGCAGTAGCAGAGTAATTCAGCCTTCACCTACAATCATCACTGGCTTTACAGATGAGTGAGAAATGAGTCACAGCAGTAGGAAGACAAACTGCTTATATATAGCACCTTTCACATACTGCACATCAAGATGCTTTATAATCCCCTCTCAAAAAAAATTGCAAAGTCTTTGCTACTGCACCACCTTATGCTATGTGATCTCATCAAAACTCATACGTAGCAAGCCAGTCTGGGACAGTATTTGGATAGGAGACCTTATAGGAACACCTTGGCACCACAAGAAGTGGTGACTGCATTCTGTATATAGCTTGATTGATGAGAAAAGGGACTCGCTCTCTGTAAATCTGTTTCCCTAGTTATTTTTTACCAAGAAATAAAGATGTCATTAATTACCATATCAACTGCTGCAGCCTTCCTTCAATCTCCTTTGTAAGGAAGGCAAGACACTTTTAAAAGAAGTTAGTTATTAAACCACTAGACAGGAGTGTCATCATCACTGTAAATGATCTACCAAGAGGAAGTGAAAAAACGTAATATCCCAGCTGAATAAATCCATGCCAGAATCTTGTAATAGAAAATCCACATTTCTTATAAAAACAGCTCAGAGGCTAGTCCATTCTGCTTTTATAATCTGTTAAGCACCATTCAATCAAACCTACATTTATATAACCATTTTCAAACTAAAACTTCAAGACACTTTAATTCAAATAAAATCAATGAATCCAAACGTTAAAAGCCCTTTAAATGTCAAAACAAAGAAACAAGTCTTTAGGCTGTGCTAATCAAATCCAAAATCTATGTCATTTTTTTCTTGTCCTTCCCACGTGCATATTTTGAAATAATCAGGATGATCTATATTAGTATTATAAAATAGAAATTAATGGAGATATCCCATCTCCTAGAACTGGAAGGGACCTTGAAAGGTCATTGAGTCCAGCCCCCTGCCTTCACTAGCAGGACCAAGTACTGATTTTGCCCCAGATCCCCAAGTGCAGGGCCGGCTTTAGGCCAATTCCACCAATTCCCCCGAATCGGGCCCCGCGCCTAAGAGGGCCCCGCACCCAGTGGCAGGGCCGCCCAGAGTGGGGGGCAAGTGGCAGAGAATCCCTTCCCTGGCTGAGACACCTTTTTTTTACTCACCCGGCAGCACTCTGGGTTTTTGGCAGCACTTTGGCGGCGGGTCCTTCAGACCCGGAGCGAGCGAAGGACCCGCCGCCAAAGACTAGGAGCGTGGCCCGGTGAGTACAAGCCCCACGGATTTTTTTTACGTGTTTTTTTTTAGTCATCCCCGTCGGGGCCCCGTCGAAACTGTTCGAATCGGGCCCCGCACTTCCTAAAGCCGGCCCTGCCCAAGTGGCCCCCTCAAGGATTGAACTCACAACCCTGGGTTTAGCAGGCCAATGCTCAAACCACTGAGCTATCCGTCCCCCCCATAGATGTGAACAGTGTAGATGTACAATAGTTTCAAACATCATGTAGCTAAATCAGTCTGAAAATCATCTGTTACACTATACAGATACACTCACTCAATAAATTACTCCAAGACCAGTCACATTGGAGCGAATGGGACTGCTCCTGGAGTAATATACTAAGTAAGAAGACTGGAATCTAGTCCAGAGGCTGTTACATATATTTCCTTCAGATCTGACTTCTGTGGGTTTACATCCCACTCATTTCACTTCGACCTTCAGATTCAACTAAACTCAAAATCCCAATGTTAAATTCAGTTGAGTTCCTCATTAATTTGATTCAAAATCAGCTGTTTCTCATTCAAAGCTGGACCCAGGCTCACTCAGAAGGTTTGTGAGCCTCAGAGATTTTTACAAAACCAACCTGAACCTTGAGTTTTGAACAAAACCCCAACCCAGGTGAATTTCACATGGTTTTGGCTGCAAACAATTCTCACAGCTCTATGTCTAACTAGAATCATGAAAGACGTTTTGCCTAGAAGTGAAACTCTCAAAGGCTGGCCATTCATTGTTTCCAAAAATCGGGGAGAAATCAATTGTTTTTAATATTGTTTGATTTTGCCTTCTTCAGAAAGTAACTTGAACAGTTTTGTGATAAGTAAATGCAAAACTTGTCCATCACAAAAGAGAAGGAAGGAGTAAAAGGTGCTTTCTCCCTCCTCTGTGCCTCTCCACAAATAGGCCAGCCACAATTGCAGCCTAAGCAGAGGACTGTTCACAGCTACTGTCCCCACAGGTGCTAATCCCCTTCAAAAGAGGTGAGGCGGTTTGGCCAGAGTGCTGTCCCTCTCTTCAACTCGCCATTAGATCTGGCTGCCCATTGATGGCTGTGAGCACTGAACCCTACCCAGAATCATGACACAGAAGTTGCACTCCTTAGGAGTGCCACAAACTCATCCTGTAGCATGAAGTCAAGTTGGGGTCTTTTCTTCTCATATATCATGAATAATAAGGATCCTGCAAGACAAATTAGGCCCGCAGTGACAGCTGTTAAAAATAAATAATAAAAGTAGGAACGTTTATGGAGTTTAAGGCTATCCTAAAATATGGTAGGCACCTCACAATCAAGATACAGTCCTTGCCCAGAAGCAGGGCTGGCTCCAGGCACCAGCGCAGCAAGCAGGTGCTTGGGGCGGCCAACGGAAAGGGGCGGCACATACGGCTCTTCGGCGGCAATTCAGCGGCGGGTCCTTCAGTTCCTCTCAGATGGAAGGACCTGCCACTGAATTGCCATCGATTGCTTTTTCTCCCCACCCCCCGCCGCTTGGGGCGGCAAAAACGCTGGAGCCGGCCCTGCCCAGAAGACCCATACAATCTGATTTGACATGACACTACAAGCGAGGATCAGATATAAAAACAGATAGGAGAAGGGCAGAAGAAGGACAAGGGTGCCAAGAAGATTATGTGGTTATTCAGTAAGGCACATACACATTTGAATGATTCAGTCCCTTTAATTAAAAAAAACAGTATTATTAGTTGGTTACCTTGCCTCCTGTTCACTTTCTGTAGGCTTCATGACAGAATTGTTTTTAGGAGGGACGTGAATGTGGCCAGGGAAGTACGTTATTAAACAGGTATAGGAGAGCATTGCAAATCTAAAGAACTGCACAGAAGAAGGCACAGAAAAATCTTGTAGAAGGAGACTGAGGCTTTGTCTACATTAGCTCTTTTGTTGGCAAAACTTTTGTCCAACAAAAGTGCCAATATGGACAGCGCCATGTCGGTGGGAGAGCTACTGCTGCTCATTGGGGGTGGTTTAATTATGCTGGCAGGAGAGCGCTCTCCCGTCAGCATAGAGTGGCTACACAGGAGACCTTACAGCAGCGCAGCTGCAGCAGTACAGCTGTGCCACTGTAAGGTCCATAGTGTAGACATAGCCTAAGAAGGTATCAAGGTTAGAACCACGGTTAGAGCAGAAATTACACCTCTACCTCGATATAACGTGACCCAATATAACACGAATTCGGATATAATGTGGTAAAGCAGCGCTCCGGGGGGGCGGGGCTGCGCACTCCGGTGGATCAAAGCAAGTTTGATATAACACGGTTTCACCTATAACGCGGTAAGATTTTTTGGCTCCCGAAGACAGCGTTATATCGAGGTAGAAGTGTATGTGGGAGCGCAAAGGCTTTCCATGAGGTTTGCATGTGTGTCATGGAAATTGGAGCCAATAGGGTTGCATAGATGCAAATGAGGGTATAAGTTGTCCTGCAGAGTGTTTATTACGGATAATGAGTTGTGAGAAGGAAGAAAGCCAACTTGACTTTCAGATCTCAGAGACTCTTTGTGGCCCTTGCTGTTAGTCTGATTTGGAATCACCGAGACACAATAAGAACCCCATGGTGCAATTTTCACACTGTCACTTTTTAATGTAGAACTGCACTTCCAGCTACACTTGCTCTTCAAAACCATACTTTGGGAATCAGCCAATGTGCTTTTACCAGTCAGACAGCTCTTTTATTTATTGCCTTTGCAGTTAGGATGTCATATACCGTATGTTTCAAGCACACTGTGAAGCATAGTATCAAATAGTATCTATGGTGCCATAATCTCCCAACCAGAAATGTATTGTTATGCCTGTGAAATAGTTATTTTGGTAGGGAAATATTACTTATAACAAGTAGTTCTAAATCAATGTTATTTCCATAGGCACTTTACTGAGGACTAAGAAAAAAAAAGTCCCTGCCATAAAGGGTTTACGATCTAAGAAGAAAACACAGCCCAAAGATAGAGCATGTAATGCACTAAGAAACAAGGGAGTAAGCGGAAACCATTCGCATGCATCTTGTTAGTTCCACTGTTTTTAAAAATAGGATAAAAAAAATCAAGATTTAAAACACAATTATTACCTATAGTATTGTTAACACAAAGAGATTACTAAAATGGAAAAGGTTTTTAAAATCTTTGTTTCTCACTTGTGTTCTGTGTTTACCTTTTGCACTTTGCTCATCTTGGAATGTGCAAGGAGAGCAACCAGCCTCACTTTCTGGTTCACATGCACTAGCACAATGCTCTTTCTTTTGAGTCTCCAAAACAGCTGGAATATTTACATTTTGAAAAGAAGTTTTCATTGAAATTAACAGGAAAAAATAATGAAAGCACCCTCAAGTCAGGTTAAATTTTGAGGGGGAAAAAAACAAAAAACCCACCCCCCAACAACTCATTTTATATTACACATCTTTTGCAGCTTAAACTACTTAACAATAGCCCTTTGGGGATATTGTGTGAATAGGATTATGTACTCATGCAAGCAAATGCAACCCTCCCCTTTGTGGGCTACCCAGACTGTGGCCCCAGAAGCATACGAGTAAGCAAGCGACTTGCCTGCATACTCCTTCCCTGGAGCCAAGGGCAGTGAGTGGGCAGGAAATGAATAGGACCTTGGATTCCCTCCCTTCAATTGCTAGTAAGAGTAGCCTGTGTGTGATGGGATGGGTAATAATTTATTACTTCTCTAGGCCAGCAGTAATTTACTACCCCCATCCCACCCCTGGGAGCAAATAGGAAACACAAGATATTGTGACTCTGAAGTGTCTCTCTAAGTAGCACGCATCCCAGAGCAACCCCTGGGATGATAAACATTATATTCATTCTCAGAGCTGTTCCTAACCTCACAATCTAGCCCTTAATATTTTGACTAATAAGCTCCAACCTTTGCACGTGTGGTCTCCAATAATGATTGCATTGATATCAAGGAATCTTTATCACTTTGAAACCTTTAATACAAATGCAGCTTTGAATCACAGGGAACAGTCTATCTGATATGGTGCAAACAAGATGCCACACAGAATAAATTACATGGACTGCACAATGTACAATTGTATTTTTATTGCAGGTCTCCGGGGACAGAGTGAAATACAAATGAGTTTGTGCCTATCATCAGAACCCTGAGATACAAAAATGGGGCTGAAACCTGTTTGCCTTACTCACATGAGTAGGCACATTTCACTTGTGCAAGAAAGAGAGGCAGGGTTCAACCCCAAGGCTAGGGCTGGTTAGAAAAATGGGTATTTTACGCTGCAAAAAACTGACTTTTCATTGAAAAACTTAGTCTCAAAACCTAAAATTTTTCAGGAAAAAAAACACTTTTCATTTTTTTCAATGATAAGTCAAAATTTTCCACAGAAGTATATACTTGACACTTTCCATGAAAATTTTCATTTAATTGAAAATCCAGTTTTCCATCCAAAAACAGTTTGAATGGAAAATTTTCAATCAACCCACATATGTTGAATGCCCAATTGACATATACCCTTAGTTAAGAATGTTTACAGTTTGGGTGTACATTATACTATACTAAAAAGCAAAAAAAAACCCAACCCCAAACCACAAAAAACCACAACCACCCTACATTAAAAATTATTAAGGGTGCAAGGTGAAACATGCTAAAGTTAAGAAATGCCAAAATTAAGGTTGCCCATGCAATTTTCATTCAGCCCTCTTTTGTGTATGCATTATGACATGGTCTTGAATTACATGATCAAGACCCATGCCTCATTCAGTGAAAGAGTAGTTATTCCCTATTTCTTTTTATCCTCCTCAATCAATATGTGGCCCCCAGGCTTTATTTAATGCATACCATCCCAACCCTGCACAGAATACATAATTATAAGTTACTTCCTTTCAGAGTATCCATGGGCTGCACAAACATGAATTAATTTATCTCCATAACACCCTTTGAAGATTAGGTGTTATTATTATACCCATTTTACACCTGAGGACTTCACAGAGAGATTAAAGCCAAAAGTGTCCACTAATTTGGGGTGCCCAATTTGAGAGACCTAGAGCATGATTTTTCAGAGTATTTAGAATTTTTATAGCACTTTATATGTTCAAAACACAGCTCCCCATGTGTTCTTTTGCAGTTGTAAACACCCAGCACTTCTATAAATCTGTCCCCAGGTGTCTCAGATTGGGCAACCAGAAAATGGGGAACACACAATTCACAGCTGCTAACTGCGAACAGTTTGGTGTGAATAACTTACCTAGCATCACATAGGAACTCCATGGCAGGGAGAGAATCCAATTGTCCAGTGGAGCGTTCAACTTCCTTAACCACGAAACCATCCTTTTCTTCCTGCAATCCCCTGCTTCATTCACTACACAACTTCCAGCGTCTTCAACAAATGAGGCAAGAGTCCTACAGACAACAGCATACTTCACCATAAAACCCTGATCAATTCTCAGAGGAGGTCCATCCTGTGCACTGAATGAGGTAGGAGTCCAGACAATCTTAATATTAGGTATTGCAACCATCTCTACGTATATGGAGAGGTGTTATAAGAAGCACACGGGATTTTTATAGGGGAGAAGGCAGCACGCCGCATTTATTGAGAATACAATGGTTAGCATATGCTTTTTAATTATACATACATACACACCATGCACACAGTTTTGCCAGTTGATGTTTATAGTTACCAGTTTAGAGTTTGGATTAATTTAGTGGCCAGCCAGATTGGTCGCAGAGGGGAACAGGGCTTTGTTGGTTGCGATTTGATACTTTTGGAGTGTGGCAAGACGAACCCAAAGTTCCATGGCAAAGCACCCTGTTTTTATAGGTTTTTTGTTGTTGTTGAAGTTTATGGATTTTGCTGTGTCAGTTTATGACCGGTTACTTCTTAATTGGTGTTATTTTTTGATGTAAACATTCCAAAACACCTCCGAGAGGGTCATCCTGCCCCGGATTTGATTTAATCAATTGTCTTTAGGGGTGCCAGCCTCCACGTTAGGGTCGTCAATTTGCCCTTTCTTAATTATGGATGTGCATTGATGGTTCTCTGGCATCAATAAGTTTTGATAAGTGTTTTTGCTTCTTCTTTTTTTTTGGACCATCTGGTTAGGCCTTTACACCTTTTTTTTTTTTTTTTTTTTTTTTTTTTTTTTTTTTTTTTT
>NW_020664393.1:54811931-54831637 GCF_002925995.2 Terrapene triunguis
TTTTTTTTTTTTTTTTTTTTTTTTTTTTTTTTTTTTTTTTTTTTTTGATGCATGCATTTCTTATTTACACAAACAGTCTTTTATAGAGACCTTTGAGAATACAAACAGCAGTATTTTATATCGAGCAAAAAGACATTGTAAATTAAACCTTGCTAAGTTTTATAACCAAAACAATTCACATTGAGGCCCAGCCCTTCAACATTCCTTTAATTTACTTGACATAATACAAAATCCTGTCTCTTACTAGCTAAATCTTAAAACAAAGAACTAAAAGGGCCTAATTTGTAATGCATGGGAAACAGAATCTCGCCTAGCCCCAAAGAGTCATTTTTTTCCTGCTATTCAAATGGGGTGGCTGGTAGAATGAAATCAAGACATACATTAGTACCTCTAGTCTTATACTACAATTATACAATCCTGCTCCTACATATCCCCCTTTTGATACTAAGATTATTAATTGCCAGTGTTACTTTTTGTTTAGTTCGCATAATAGATATTGAATAGTAGTGGACCCAGGACAGATCCCTGTGGGAGCTCACTAGCTCTGTGCCCCCAGTTTGAAAGCAAACCATTGATAACTACTCTTTGAGTACAGTCCTTCAACAAGTTGTGCACCCACATTATAGTAATTCCATCTAGAGTAGACCACATTTTCCTAGTTTGCTTATGAAACTGACATGTGGGCATGTGTCTAAAGCCTTACTAAAGTCCAGATATATCAAGTCTACTGCTTCCCCCATCTACTAGGCCAGGAAACCTAACAAAGAAGAAAATTAAGTTGGTTTGGCATGATTTGTTCTTGACAAATCCATTTTGTCTATTACTTGTTACCCTATTATCCGCTAGGTGTTTACAAACTGATTGTTTAATAATTTGTTCCAGTATCTTTCCAGGTATCAAAGTTAGGCTGACTGGTCTATAAGAAAAGGGAACAAACAGGACCCACAAAATTAAAGATGTTTGCCTTTCTCAGGTCCACTAGGACCTCACCCATCCTCAAAGATAAATGCTAATGGTAATGAGATTGCTTCAGCTAGTTCCTTAAGTAACCTATGGTGAATTTCATCAGGTCCTGACAACTTGATCTAACTTATTTAAATATTCTTTAACTTGTTCTTTCCCTATTTTGGCTTGTGTTCCTTCCCCCTTGTTGTTAATACTAATTATGTTAAGCATCTAATCACAATCGTTTTAGTAAAGACTGATGCATACTAGGTATTAAACACTTCAGCCCTCTTGATGTCATGTTATTAGCTATCTTTCCCCTCTAAGTAGTGGACCTATGTTTTCCCTTGTCTTTCCTCTTACTCATAATGCATTAATAGATCCTCTTTGTATTGCCTTTTATATTCCTTGCTAAGTGTAACTCCTTTTGTGTCTTAGCCTTTCTGATGTTATCCCTGCATGCTTGTGCTGTTCTTTTGCACTCATTCTTAGCAATTTGTTCCATGTTTCCACTTTTTATAGGATTCCTTTTTGATCTTCAGGTGATTCAACAGCTCTTGGTGGAGCCATACTGGCCTCTTACTATTCTTCCTATCTTTCCTTCACATCAGGATAGTTTGCTGTTGTACCTTTAATTTGTCTCTGAGAAACTACCAGCAATCCCAAACAACTTTTCCCTCAGGTTTTCTTGCCATTGTCCCTTACCTACCAATTTTCTGTTTAAGGCTTCTTCAGTCCATGTTTGAGGCAAAAAGGATGAAATTTCACACTTAAAATTGTACCTGGTTTTGAGACAAGTTAGATCTGCTTCTGACCAAAGATATATTTGCAACAAAAACATTCAAATATTCCAATTTTTTATGCAAAATTTGTGAAACTTCACATAAAAATGCAATTTACAAGTTGAAAATTCCCAAGAACAAAATTGTAACCTTTCCACACCAAACAACCTACACACACCACCAGGATTTTGATAAATGTATCTGTCCAAAGTATTAAACTATGTGTTAGAATAGTTGAGTACCAACAAAAAACACAAAAAGAACAGGAGTACTTGTGGCACCTTAGAGACTAACAAATTTATTAGAGCATAAGCTTTCGTGGGCTACGAAAGCTTATGCTCTAATAAATTTGTTAGTCTCTAAGGTGCCACAAGTACTCCTATTCTTTTTGTGGATAGAGACTAACACGGCTGCTACTCTGAAACAAAAAACACAGACAATTTGGACCTGATTTTCAGTCAGCAGCCTCCCCTGATGCAGGAATGATCTTGTGTGTGTCCCTACCAGCACATACACTTTTGCTGCATTTAGACCTGTGTCTACATTGAACACATGTGGTATATATTTGAAAATGTTATCACTTGTGTGCACAGGTGGTAGACTCTATCGTAGTGCATGTAAGGCCTGATCCATCTCCCACTGAAATCAATGGAAAGACTTGCATTAGTTGCACTAGGCCACAGAAGTGCGCGTGCATGTGCAAAACTGTGCACACATCAATGGAGACTAGGTTGAGAATCCTTAATGTAAATCAGACCCTTAATATAACATTTGCAAATTTGTATTAATCCTTTTATGTCACTCACTGTACAACCGGTTTCTTTGTCTTCCAAACATATGCACATGTCATAAAGGGTTAAAAAAGATAAAAACAGATTAAAGTGATCTTAAAAACATAAACTAAAAACTGCTTCTCTCCGACAATACAGACACAGCTCCAACCATCATCACGGGATAAATCAATTTGCAGCAGCTGTGGCAGCTATTTAAGTCCAGGGCATGGGGCCAGAGTCATGTTAAGATTTTTTTTTTTCTGGCATCCCATAGCACTGCATTCCAGTGATCAGGAACAGAGTTGGTCAAACTATTTGCTATAAACCAGTGTATTCATCAGTTTGGCTCTTCGTTCATCAGTTATCTGTGAACAGGTCTCATTCGATTTCCCCCCACCCAATTTGTTCATTTTTCATAATTGTTTGAATAATTTTGATTCAAGATTTGAGCCTGTTAGTTATTTGGGAGCTTTTTGTAGTGAATGCTCCATCAATATCCAGAACCCACTATTCAAGCTGTATCATCTCAGTCACACCTTATGGTTTCTCTCCCCTAATTGGATGACCCAGCTTTAATGTAACAATTTATTTAGATATGATCCAAGTGCCTGCCTTCAAAAACATTAAAGTAACCATATGTTTTGTTAGATAATGAACTCTCCCACCACTGAAATATTTATGTTTCCCCATCATTAATAACACCACTGCCATCCGGGGCCAGTTGAGACATTGCTGCCAAAGCTGCAGCCACAAAGAACTACACCCCACCAAAGACAGACTGACATTCTAGTGTGATCGTGACTGCTCAGGTTCCAGGGCCATATGGTGGGCAGGAAGAGATCTGTGATGCTGTTTACAATGCCATAGAAATTATTTTCATCTGATTCTACAGCTATGGAACACAAGCATGTTACCTCCGGACCATCAAAGAGCTGGAAAAAGTTCAGCAGCAGCACCTTTGAGTCATTACGCTTATCAGCTGGCAAGATAAAAATCACATATAATAAGGTTCTCCAAAAGGATCCCACAGCTTATAAATTGCAACTTCATTGGCATGGACATGTCATCCACAGCGAAGACACTAAGCACCTAAAGAAAATACCATAGAGTAATCGCAAATCTTTAATGGGCAAAAGATCACAGGGAAGGGAAAATGAGAGATCTCCTAAAGAATGCACCCATTTTGACACTGGTATCAACATGTATCAGAGCCAGGGCCTTCCAGCTGGCAAGCTCCACACAAAGAGTGAGGAGGGATGTGTAAGCTCCTACCCTATGCAGATGCAATGCTTCTAGTTGCCCTCATTCAGGCAATATGCCTTTTCCCACATCTTGTAGGAGCATTCATATGCCCCATGGTACAGCATATGCCAGCCAGGCATAGCTCAGTAATGCAGAATATGCTCAAAATTCAAATGTAGTTGTGGACCTGCACACTATATAAATTGCAGTATCCTGCTATGGTATCAATGTCCTTCACCCTCTTTTTTCATCTTCATGTCTTTCACTGGGCTCTGTCTGTACAATTTGTTCTCACCTCTCTACATGAAGGAAATTTCTCACTGCATACAATTCTATTGTACACATTGTTATTTGCATTTCCTACACTATTTCTTAAAATAGGTAAGTTTAATAAAAATAATTATTCTTAAGAAAAAAGAAAACAGAAAGAGCAGATGTACTCATGCCTGGTACTTGGTCTGAAGACCTACAAGCATAACACAGGTGATGTGCAAAGTGATGCAGGGGTCTCAGTAGATATCACTCCTCCTTTGGAACCAATGGAATTGCCTTAGGTTTATGTTAGAAGTCACTGTGCTGTATCTGTGGGGTATCATCTCCTCTAGGAAATAAAATTTTTTATCCATAAGCCTTAAATGTTTAGGACTCAGCTGTCTGAGAGACTGCCTCTACCCCATGGCCCAATGTGATCCATTCCCATCCCTTTCTTTCCAATCATGGCATGGCAGTTGTGATCACATGCTTTCGGTCCTGGTGTGGATCAGAGACTCTGACAGCAGGACATTCCCAATGGGAAATGGCTCTGGACTGTGATGTGCTGGAAGTCTGTCATGCCTCACCACTTTTAGGGCACAGTGCAAAATTCATTTCTTTAGTCGCCCTGCTTGGATGACTAAATACTTCACTTCCTGTCTTAAAATGTGAAACAGTTCCCTTGTTCCACCCAAGAGGTGAGTGCATTTCATAGATAGTTTAAATGATTCCTATATTTGTATAGAGTTTGTCAAATTCTTTAGGATCCTTTGAAATTAAAAATCCCTATGCCACTGTAAATTATTATTGATGTATAGAGAGAAAATAGTTCATTTAAAGCTAGCTAACTGGGTACCCATATCGATTATATTAATCATACTGGAGTGTCTTGAGACTATGAATTTTCCATACATTTTGCTATGCCAACCCATGATGCTGAGCAACGAATTATCACTAGATGCTGAAGCCACTGACTCACCTGTCAAAGAAGAGGTATATACACCTCCATACCATCTTCCAACTCAGAGAAAGAGGGAAAGGGGTTGAAACAAAAGTGGGAAGTAAAATGAAAAATAATCTGAAGAGTGAAAAGTAAGAAGATCTAGAAAAGAAAGAAGTGTTGGAACAGATACTGGAGTTTTCCATTGCAAATTATCATCACTAACCGGCTGTCTGGGAACCACTCCAACCTGATGTTGGGTTCTCTTTGATAACATGGTGTTTCTAAGCAACATTTCTAGGCAGCTCATGCGTATGAGTGGTCAGCCACCACTCCATGACTTCAAAAAAATGAATTTCTTTTGTTAGATGCAGATCCAATTTGTTGTTTGTTTTTTATATAAAAATACAGCAGGACTTTTAAGATACAGTTTTTAAAAAATAAAGAATTAGTACCAAGTACTGTAACACATTTTACCACATACAGCAGAGAGGCTGATTTATTCAACAATATATTAATGAATCCCCCATTTTTCTTCTCAACAGATGGGTATTCATGTAACGTGTTAAAGTTGTCAGGTATTTATGTTCTAATTCCATATGCATAATCAGCTGAAGACACATCTTATTTAAGAATGACAATGACCATTTTATTCACGTGATGTGTTTGTGCTAGGATATCAGTGAAATATTCTACAGGGTGGAGACCTGTTCCACCAGAATTTCTAAATTTCATTCTCTTTTCAAATCTCATGGAAAATCTGGGAGAAAATCTGGACTCAAATCAATTTAATCTGCACCCAGTGTCTCAGTTTTTCAAGTGTTCAGACAAGGCTTATAATGACCAAGTGGTATGTGATTTTTGTGGTTTCACTGGAGTATTTAGAAGCCATTCCTATCCCCCTAACATCATGTCTGATTTTATGCATGCATCCATAAGACCAGTAGCTGGTAGAGAAGAACAGCAATACTTCTCTGAAGCAAGAGATTTTCCAGTTTCAGCAAACTGAATGAGCTGTTGACACCCATCACAGGTAGAATATGAAGAATAGGACAAAGATGTTTCTGTGGAATACCTCGTCTGTGAAAAGCTGACAGGCACTGACAACATGACTCCCAATACCAGATTTGAAACAGGCAGGAATTCCGATATTGGTGGTAGAAGAGAACTAGACCCATTCTTGGCTAACAGATATTGAGATACATAGAATTCTGTAAACTGCTGACCTGGACCATGCTTTTGCAGAGCCTCAGGAGATCATCATGTTCAGTTAGCATGACCCCCTAGGGCATGGTTGAATCAAAGAGGTTAAAGAGAGGGAATGTCTACAGATCATTGGCAGGGATAGTCATATTCCAAATGTAGGAAGAAAACACTTCAGATTTCCATAAAAAAAATTTCCCATCAAAAAGGACTCAAACCTGGAATATTTGAATCTGACTCATGTAACCTACAAATGAGACATTTGGTTAGTTAGCATTTCATATACAGTCACATAAACAAACTGCATTTACCACTCTAAACCTGGAGCCACATGCTCCTTGCTTAGCAAGATAGTACCCTTTATTTTGGTAATGTTAGAGATCCAGTGTATGAAATAAGACTTTTGCAATGGGCAAATCGTCATTTAGCACTAAATTCTGACTACTTCTGGGCATGTCTGTAGGGATGAAAAGGGTGCAGGAGTCTTTTCTCCCACTAAAGCTCCCAGGTGGGGCCCAAGCAGAATGTGGAATCCCTTTGTGCTAGTGTGGATACTGACTGGAATACCTTGTGATGCTCCACAGCTACAAAAGGCCTCAACCAGATTAGGGATGCAGACAGTGCCCATCCTGCCCCTCATTCTGCTCTCTGGCTTTAGGCAATGGAGACAGCTCACAATATACTTTTTAGCATCAATGTAACAAGGGTTTTACATCATTCTCCAGTCAGCACTGCCTGATGTATTCTGTCCACGTCTTCCCTGCATAGGCTGATGGCCTCAGAGCACCTCCACTTGGTCATGGCAGATCCACATGTCCTCCCCACAAGTACTGCATGGAGGAGCAAGTCCACAACTTGACCCCAATTGCTTATGACCTCAAAATAAATAAATGAAAGTGGATGTGCATATTTCCAATACTGAGGCATGACGGACAAGTGTCTGAAGATACTGGAGTGCATGAGAGGATGCAGGAAAGTGTGAACTTGTGAAAGAAATCTACTGCAGCACACAGTAAGATCTAAAGCTTGGAAAGTGTTTTTAGTAAACAATTCATCTACTGAGTTTAGCTTTTTTGTTGATTTATTATTTTTAAGAGGATTGGAGGGTTTCACAAGCTGTCCATAGGAAGACCAGAGTTTCCACAAATTTGTTTGCCACTGGTAATTCTTCATCGAAAGTTTTACATGAACATATTTTGGTCTAAGTTTCCTAGTGATTCTTTACTGCACTGCTGTGAGCATTCACTATCTGCAGTTCAGAACCCAAGCTGTTCATCTCCTTCCCTCTTAGGAGTTTCCAGGCTTTCTTTACAGGCTTTATACCTGGAGAAACCTCCAAAAACATGTTCCTCAACCCATCTTCCTCATTTCATTCTGACTCCCCCTAAAACTCCTGGCTGTCCCTTGAAGACTGTGAGGAAAAAAGGGGAAGGAAAGGGTTTATTTTCTAAATGAATGCATCTTTCAAGTTATGTATAGAACTGGATTAATTTTTTTCAACAAAAAATTTTTCAGTGAAAAAAATGCAGATATGGTGACATTGAAATATCATGTCAGTCTCACCAAATCGTTCATTTTGAAAAAAAAAATCCAATGTTGTTTTGCCCTTTTTTTGAAACAAAATGTTTTCATTTTTCAGTTTGAAAAGACTTGTTCCAAAATTTCCTTTAACTGTATTATTAAAAATCCAAAACCGAAATGAAACATGACTATTTTGTCAAACAGAATTCCATCCAACATGAATATTTTTACTATTTCATTTACAAAACATTAAAAAAAAATTGTTTTCAATCCAACCTTTTGAAACAATTTTTTTGACTTTTTGAAATCGTCAGCAAACTGAAAATTCCACTATTCACACAGCTCTAGTTGTGTACCCACTGAAGTGCCTGATCTAAAGCCCATTGCCATCAAATGAAAGACTCCCATTGGCTTCTGTGAGCTTTGAATCAGTTCTTTATTGAGCAACCATTTGATTTAATTGTCTCCATTGCCCTTCCTGTCCCTCTGTATATCTGCTTATGATTCTCACTTGTTGTGCCTTGACATATTGAGATCAGTTACACTTTGAAAGGGACTAAGTCTTTATTTTGTTTTGAAAGGTAGCTAGAATGTTTCTGGGTGCTCAAAAATAATACAATAATATTGGTTGGACATATAGATCATGTGTTATTGTTTCTGTCCCTGATTGGGTGAATACTAGTGGCTGTGATTTTGAAATTCACTTTCCACAAATATTCTCCAGTAATCATGTAAAGTGGGAAAGCGTTCTGCTAATAAACATATTTGTAGAATATTCACAGAAAGTGAATGCAACTGGGATTGAATACAGTCAAAGGACCTTAAGCATTCTTAATGAGCATAATCAGAATTTTGGACATATTTCTGCCACCCTTAATCACATAGAGCAGTCCATAACTGCACAAGTAGTCCCATGGTAGTCAACATGAGAAAGGTCAGTAGAATTAAGCCTTTGTAAATAATTTTTGCAGTATTCATCCAGCTCTAGTAAGGCCTCCAATTAGGTCTTAAACCATTTTGGAGAGTATGATTAGAAGCAGGTTAGTCTTGTAGTTAAAACCCTGGATTTAGACTCAGGAGACCTAGGTTCAGTTCCTTAGCCTGCTATCCCCTCCCAAACCATCTAGGGAATGATCTGAAATCAATGGAGCTCTTTGTATTGACTTTGGCTTTGGATCAGACCCTTAATCTCTCTGGACTTCACTCTAATTCATTAATGTTTGTGAGATGCTCAGATACCAGTGATTGTGGTAATAAAAGTACCTAGACAGACAAATGAAAAAGTGATAGTTTAGAATTCTTTCCTCATCCCTGCTGTGATCAATTTATGCCCTGAAACATAAGATTTGATGACCTTATTATGCTAAGGTGCAGAGTCAAATATTTTATTCATAAAATGTCCCTGACCTTTTAATAACCTAGGCACAATAGTTGACTCTTTTAGTTGACTACTAAGATTGATCCTGCAAGTTGCTGAACACGTCACAGGGAAAGTTTAGAGCTCTCAGCCTGCGTTAAAGTCAGTTGGAACAGGAACTGATGGAGCTCAGCACCTTCAGACATTCCATGCAGTAATTAAGAGTATGGATGTGCTCTGACATTACATATACGCACTGTGGGTTTTTTCCTGCAAGGCCCTTAAAAAAAAAAAAATCAAGAGAGTCCCAATTCAGGGCTCACTCCTGCAAAAATGCAGAGCATGCTGGTCCTAAATCACCAAAGCACATAACCACATGCTTAACTTTAAGCACATGAGTAGTTTAATTGAACTGAGACCACTTACGTGCTTAAAGTTAAACACATGGTTAAGTGCTTTGTTAGGTCAAGCCCAAAATGCTCAGCTAGATCAAGCCCTCAAAAAGGATATTTAAAGGGACGTCTTTAAGAAGTGACACAAAAGTGCTACTTACAGTCATCTGTCTAAGGCCAAGTCAAACTCAGGGCTAAGTTCATCCCTGACATAAATCCAATGACTCCAGTAAAGTTAGGCCAGTGTTGAATTTGGACCTCTGTTTTTTTTCTGCAAAACTCAATTGCTTTGGTAAAATTCCACTGATCTAATTTTATTAGCCAATGACACAGTCTTACCAGTTGTTATAAGATCCTATGTAAGGATTTATGAGACAATATGCAAAAACTTTCAAAATAGTTGGATTTCTATTTTTGCTTAGCAAATGGCCTCTGTGAGGAATGGTGTTTGTGCTTCTGGCCACTGGAGCTGGGCTACGAACATCAGAACACTTGAAAGTAATGAACTTCTTTCCAGTCTGTAAAATGCCCGTGGCGTTTTTTTGGTTTCCTGGAAGCAAAATAGTCTAGCTAATGGTGCCTGAACCCACTGTACAGGATGTCAGAACTGACTTTGTCAAAGTTTTCAATACCAGCTCCTTTGCAGACATTTGCTTGGAAGTACGAGAGCAAGAATTTCTTTGTGTTTTTTTTTTTGTTTTTTGTTTTAGTTTTTAACCACCAAGCTGTAAGATTAAAGCATTAATTGCACCACAGTAAATAATGTCCAGCTGGTACAGCTCCAGCTGCAGTTGATCTGTTAGCAACTACTCCATGTATTGGGCCAAACAGCAACCATTCTTTTATGATTAAAATTAAATAGGAATCATTCAGACATTTGTTAATTCTATATGCTTGATTTTATCATCTTGATCTTGTTCCAGTTTTTTTAAGCGTAATTATTCTTAATAGTCTCTGAATCTTCTTAAAACTAGCTAGCACTTCCGTCTTTGTTGCTAGTCCTCTATTGAAAAATACTGGAGCCCATCTATAACAGTGCTAATTTAGTCCTACTAAGAGTCCATATTAGGATTTCTATAGGTTTAATTCTCTACTTTAATCAGTCATTTGTTCTTCCGTCCCAGAAGCTTCTGTGAAAAGCAAACTTCCATTGCCCGCAGTAAATCCAGAAAACTGGGCTTATTTATGTAGGCTAAGCAAATTTACAAAAAATAGGAGTGGTTATTTTTATAGATGGCCTAAGAGATATTCCAACTCCTCCAGTGCTTGTCTACCACCAATACGTGCGCATAGGACCCACTGGTATTAATGAGAATGATTTTTGCAAATACGGCTTGCATTGATGGGAAAAAGAGAGATGCCGATCCCCCTATTTCTTAAAGCTCTCTTGTTTTTTACCCTATTCAACCCAACTGCTTGCTGGTTGTTTTGCTGGCAGCTTTAACAGCACTAATACATTCCAAACTAGAAAACTTTCTACTTTAATGTCTTATGACTAGCTCAATATGTACTGACCTCAAACCCCGGATAGTAGTAACTTGATCTAGCAGCTCATTGTTGTTACTCCCAGCAAATTTCCCCTTGAAAGTGCCTGATGCTTTCTTCCACCCTCACTCTCCCACCCTCCACTCAGAATTTGTTTTTAATTGTTCAGGATAGAAAATTCAAACTGTGAGCCAACTATATATTTCCAGGGGGTACAAGATATTAATAGAGCAACATTGTGGCCCCATATATCGTAATAAACTGTGCTGTAATTTGTTTACCCACCAGAGACAGTAACTAACATTCAGATAAATGGAGCTGGCGCCTGCAAGATTTATGATACACTTCTGTGCTTAGCAATGTTTAATCAGGGAGTTAAAATATTATAGTGTAAAATCCTTTACAAGCATGCACAAACAGAGAACTACCATTAGAGGCTTGGCCGATATACTCGATGTCAAATAGGACCTCCAGACACTCTCAAAACACAAAGAGGAATATTCAAAGGAGTTACTAACTGACTAACATTATTTCAGAACAACGTCAGGGCTCAATTTGTTTTAGGGGGGCTTGCTTTTGAAGTGACAGAGTGATAGGCAGGGACAAGTGGACTTGTCTGCAGGACCCATCAGGCTGAGAGGAGTTGGGCTGAGGGGGAGGTGAATTTTGGTCAAAAAGGTGGTGGATGCCTGTCACAGAGCTTAGTGTGTTTGGATAAGACAGACTAGCATGTGGGGGGATCAGCATGAAGCATCACACCTGGAGGAAAAGACAACTAGCTCCAGCCCCAGTGCCATAAGACTGGCTCCACAAAGTCTAGCCAACATCTGGAATGGATATCAAGAGACACAGTGCAGCCCTGACTGGCGCTCCACTCTACCTTTGTACTTTTCACTGCAAATTGAAAAGCAAAACAGACATCAAGGATATATTTATATAACTGTCTTCAAGCTGCATTTTCTACTCCCATCTGCTGCACATGATAAGTTTCAAGTGTTTTCTAATAAAAAAGGATGATTTTTTTTTTACTTCTTGTTCAGCAAACAGACTGACCTCTTTTATTCACAGTTTTAAAGGAACAGTAAATATTTTGCAGCCAAGGGAAGATTTTCAGTTATTGGTGTTATTAACCAGGTGAGCAATTGGTGAAAGTGCACACACATGTGCGTTGGTCTATGTGCATGTGGGCACACAAGTGTGTTTTTGAGAATGAGAGACATTCTTTTGAAATAATAACTTTGTTTTCACATCATGTTGTTGTTACATCTTTTGAGGCAGGGAGAGCAGTACTGTGTACAAACAGGAGATTGTATGGTGAGCCACTCTCTAGGAGCAAGTGATACACAGAAGGAATGCAGCCACCAACCAGATCAGAAACAATCTTTTTTTCTCTGTTTTTAGCTGTAAAGCTAATGGGTCCAAATAAGACTTATAGTCAGGTTGATTAATTATGGGGAAAAAATCACTAGAATGAGAACTGGTTTCATTTTGCTGCAGAGCTGGCAAATTCATTTTCACACCAGAGATAAGGCATCAAAATGGGCCTGACATATATTCACTGGTCTACAAAGGCAAGAGGTACATGGCATTGAGAGACATGCTCTGACAAAAGTAAGCTGGGCTCATCTAAACCAAAAATATTAAAGGCCAGATTGTGACCCACTTACACTAGTGATCAGTTACTCCTATAAGTAGCCATGAAAAGCAGGATTACTCGTGACTATGTTGTCCACTAGTGGAAATAAAGGATTCACAATCTGACCCTTAAAAAAACATCTATTCTTAAATAGGGAGCTATGAAATGGATTTTTATCTCACCTATACGGGTGTAAATAAGGGATAATTATACTGAAGTCAACTGAGTTATGCTGGAGTCAGTGAGACCAGAATAATATGCTTAGTATCCAGTCCTGAAGAGCTCACACCACAAGATATAAACAGGAACAACAATGTTGAATGTATTAGCTGGATTTAGAAAAATATTATTCATTATTTTGTTTGCTTATTGTTACCAGGAGAAGAGATAATCAGCACTGTGTTTTACATACTAGAAAGGGCTCCCATGCCTTTCTCTTCCTCATATTACCAAGTGCAATTGTCAACTGTTGGAGTGATACCTAGTACAAGGAACTGGAGGTGAAATTTGGTGTAGCTAAAGCTGGGGACCTAGAATAAGTACTTCTGGGTTCTGTTCCTGTCTACCACTGTTTGATTCGATAGTTGTAGGCAAGTAACAACCTATCTACTTCAGTTTATTCAGTTGTAAACTAGGCATAATACCTACATCAATGAGAAGCTGTGAGAGTTTAACAATACTTTGTAATTAGAGCTGGTCAAATATTTTTCTGTTGAACACTTTTATTGGCCTTTTCAATTTACATTTTTTATTTGAATTTTTCCAACAAAAATCCAAAATTAAAAAAAAAAAGTGTTCAGGTTTTCAGGGGTTGTTCTGGAGAAAACATTCTTTAAAAAAAAATTCAGGTTGCCCAAAAAACCTCACATTCTTTTCACCAACATTTTTCTCAGGGGAAAAAAAAAAAAAGACTACAACATTCCTCAACCAAGTCTACTTGTAACATGCATTGAGTTTCTTCACTGAAAATCCCAGGGTAAGTGAAAATATTATAACTAGGTATGATATTATAATTGTATATAATTATAATATAGACTGGGGGAGATATTCTGCACTCAGTTGTGGAACTTAATTGATTTCAAGAAACAGATTTTGGCTCAGAATATGTTCTTACCTGAAATTTGTTATGAGAAGATACTACATCTGTCAGGGATGGTCTAGGTATACTTGGTCCTGCTTCAGCGCAGAAGGCTGGACTAGATGACCTCTGAAGATCCTTTCAAGTCCTAACATTTCTGTAATTCTATAAGGCTAGCTTCAGTCTAAAAACTGTCTGTTTCATCATGTGTATTGAAATCTTTGTGTGTTACCTAAACAAAGAGGCATATTTGCCTTTTTTCATAATACACTGTTAAATAAAAGCACCTGCTGTTACTTACTGCAGTCTTCTCGTTTTTTTGTTCTTTCATTTAAAAAGTTATGATTTCATTAAACCTCCAAAGGGGTGAAATTCTGTTTTTGGAGAGAGTGCTACTGATTCTGTGAAAAGAAATTCACAATGTCAGTGAACCTGATGAAAAACCTCACACAAAAAAAAACAGAGTAGATTTTTCACTTTTGGGGGTTGACTCACTTCAGTGGGGGGAGGGATAGCTCAGTGGTTTGAGCATTAGCCTGCTAAACCCAGGGTTGAGAGCTCAATCCTTGAGGGGGCCACTTAGGGATCTGAGGCAAACTCAGTACTTGGTCCTGCTAGTGAAGGCAGTGGGCTGGGCTCAGCTCAGCTCAACTCAATGACCCTTCAGGGTCCCTTCCAGTTCTATGAGATAGGTATATCTCCATATATTATTAATCAGGAAAAACAGTCTCTCTTATACTTTGAAATCATACTGCTTATTGGCAAATTTTATGTCTATGCTCAATTTAATTCTAAAACATTATGATTTCACAATATTGAACCAAGTGAAATTTCACTGTTATCATGGCGCAGTTTCATTCACCTACAGATATGACAAAACAGCACCATCCATAAGTTTTGCACATTTTTATTAAT
The DNA here is from genome assembly GCF_002925995.2 of Terrapene triunguis. Lineage (NCBI taxonomy): Eukaryota > Metazoa > Chordata > Testudines > Emydidae > Terrapene > Terrapene triunguis. The sequence goes on from NW_020664393.1 coordinate 54,826,453, forward strand.
ACAAAAGTTCTGTGGAAATAAATATGGGTTCAATTTCCAAATAGACATAAAAAACCAGCATTTCCTCATTCTGAAATATAATTTTCCAGACTGCTTCACACTGCTCCTTAGTACATATTTTCACACTATTGTGCATATACATCTAAAATAAAAGATCAGTTTGATCATAAGAAGCTTTCCGGATGGCATTTAAATGTCATGGTTCATAGATCAAAAGACAGGCAACCAGGTGGGTTAATAGAAAACACCAGAACATATTGCCCAAAGAAGTTAATATATTTGGGTCCTAACCCATCCCAAGGTCTGTAGGCTTCAAGCAATGGCTAGTGATCTGACAACAGTGTTGTGTCATTTTGGAATCAGAAGAAAAATGCATTTCCTTATTACCTGTTTTCTTTAATTATTAAATGTAACTTGTTTACTGATTGGAAAAAATACTAAATAGCTGTAAGATTGAAAAAAATGAGTGAAAGCAAGAGGAAAAGGCATGTAACATATCTGAAATCCTATGTCTTCAGTTTTTGTAATAATTCTTTAGCATTTGGAAAATGATTTAGAAAATATAAAGAAAAGAATTATGTGTTGACCTCTGCATTAAAGCCTATTGTTTGTTAGTGAAGCTATATAGAATGGCTCTCTAGAGAAGATATAAGGAAACCAACCAGTAATTTTTTGTGAGTCTTTAGTGGGATGGTCTGGCTGCAGCAGACCATGTTACATGTCTGTATAATACAATGTAGAATGCAATGAAATTAGCACTCAGTGGAGTAGTTAGACATCCAGTGCTCAAAGCACTGTCTGCAGAGTCTGCCTTGAGATTTCATTGAACCCCTAAAATATGTTGAATTAGGTTCACAATCTGTCCCTGCTCCTCCCTCATATTTAATGATACATTTCTCATTCAAAATACTGTTAATTCTGTCTATTTACCACTGACTGTCTGATAAAGCTGAGTTGAAAATGTTACATGTACTGTAATGCTGACAAGCTCTGACTGCAGAACAATTGCCTGCTGCAGAAATAAAGTAATGCCATTCCTATGAAATCTATAAACTCAAAACAGGGCTACAGAACTAGTGGTTGCCAATAACTTTAACTTCATTTATCTATATTTGGCAAAAATTGTGCTGCAGCTGGAGATGAAATGCTGAGCTAAATAACTGCAGCGACGTGAGCTCCAAAACAGCAATTACTAAGCAATGTTGCCTTGTATAAGATTTTACTTTTAATTTATTGTATTTAAAGCAACTCTCTAGCAATGTACAGTACCAGGAGTGTTGCCTATTCAAATAATGCCTGAACCCAAGGACATCTGAGCTTCACTATCAATATATTGAAGTGTTTAGCAAGGCAATATGTCTCTCATGCAATCAGATTAAAGTGGTGTGCAGTCAGATTGAAGTGGTGCACATGGCAGTTTTACCCTCCGTGAACCTTTTTATTGTCTCTAATTGCATGGAGTGACTCATTTTAAAACCTAAACTTGGCTTATTGCAAACTGTTCAACATTTGATTTAATTTTCCTCTTTATCGGCAGAGCTATCGATAACTATAACTGGCTGAAGGAAAAGCTATTGATTCTCCATTCACTGCCATAGTGAAAACCACAATCACCAAGGGCTAGGCTCTTTAATCTTTACTCGTGGTGATGAGCACATACTCACATGAACAGTTCCATTGAAGAGACTACTCATTTGAGTAACTGCCCACCGACCTGAGTAAATGTTCCACCATCTACACCTTAAAGGATAATGAGGAATATGAGTTCTTTGTCTGCACAGTCATTATCACTTCATTCCAGTAGGTTCTATTTTATGAAGTCCAGTAGTAATAATGAATGTTTCCCACATACATATTTAATAAATGGACTTTGTGAGAAGGGAAAAATATGTTCTGCCACACTGCACAATACATATTCCACTATGGAAGCCCAAACCTCTTCAAGAAAAACTTTAGTATTTCCAAAAAGGGGCCTAGGGAAAGGGCAGTGACTTTTTGTATGTATGCCTGTTCTGGTAAATGAAGGCCCCTACCATAATTTCACCTTGTTCATGCAAAATGGTGCTGCTAGGAATAACATTAAAATACCAGAAAAGTCGACTGACTGCCTTGATTCCAGAAATGATAAAGCATTTCTTATGTTATTTCCAAGATGACATAGCTTTCTTCATACACGGAGTCTTGAGTCGGGATAAAACTTTTCTTTTTGGTCACATTGCTGACTTTGACTTTACTCTGTTTAGCTTCACTGTCAAGTCCAAAAATTCATGGCCCTGAGCTTTCTCCTTCCTCTGACATCACCCTCATCTGTAAGACTGCCTCACCTCCAACCAAACCCAAAACATAGCCAGCGTTACTAAGAAATTCTTATTCATACACTATCTTTCTGTCTGGACTACAGCTCATTCTCCTCAATCCCATGGGCTGGATTCATCCAAGTGGGTTCAGGAACAAAGGTACAATTTGTACCCCACCCCCTGCAATCAGGGAGCAGCTATGGCAGAGGAGGCTATGACCTCAGGGAAGGAGAGGGGAGATATTGATAGCACTGCCTCACTCTCCTGCAGAGTTCATCCAAGGAGAAGCAGCTTTAATCCTTGTCAAGAGTGGAGGCATCAAGCTGTCCTGCCCCTATATTCCAGGGCAGGTCCTACCCACTTTATGATCTGTGCTGGCTGCTTCCAGGCCTCCTGGCTGTACGGAAATTGTGGCCAGCTTCCCCAGAAGCATTCTCATATCCAGGAGGGCCTTACAGGGTGAATTGGACCCTTTATTTTGAATAACATTCAGAGTCCAGCACACTGCATCTATACTACTTTCTTGCCCAAAGAAGTTGCTCCATATTACCCCCATCCTCTACCACTTTCACTGGATTCCTGTCCATCTGTGTATACAATTTAAAATTCCTGTTTTAATTTTCAAAATTCATGATGAACTTGGTCCACCCATTCTTCTGGGCCTTAATCCCCACAGCTCACTGATTCCTCTCTCCCTAGATCTTGGCTTCTTGTTCTCTGTCATTTTCTTGCAGTTCCCCACACTTAGTGGCTGCTACCTCCCAGGACTCTTTTCCTTCCTCCACAGGTTCTGAATCTCTCTCTCTCTCTCTCTCTATTAAACACAAGTTTGAAATACAGCATCATCTTTAGTTTACAATTGACTCACTAACTCTCTGCCAATGTTATGTGTACACATAACAACCTGTATCAAAATATATAGCCCTGTATTGTGTAACAGTATAGGGACTTAAAATGAAAATCAATAACGTTCAAGTAGGTGGGTTGTTTAATGAGACCCTGGTTCTTCTGTATACTCTTTAGTTGTAAAAATACTAATATTAGCTCTATTATCGTCTTTATTCAATATTAATTTGAGATAGAGGAAAGGGTTAATCAGCTCTTAGAAGTTGTTAGGTAACAGTTTCTGCCTTCAGGATAACAAATGAGGATTATTCTAATGACATTCACTGAAACTATTATCACTCAATATCCTGTTGACCTGGTGTTTCAACTTGAACTTGAATTAGCTCAATTTCAGAGAAGCAAGAAGTGGTTCATTTTCTAAAAAAGTTATTTGTTCTTTGCTTTCTCCTACAGAAAGCTCAATACAGGTACTTTCAATCGACAATGATTTTAGACTGGGGGAAACACTCACAAGAAAAGAACAAAAGTAAAGTCTCCGTGAGAGGGAAAGCACACAGCTCTGACATGCTGAGTAATTCTGCTCCTGTCACTGCAGAAAGGAAAAATTCTTAGAAATATCAAGGAACAGTATACAGAAAATAAAGGCATACAATTTGCTGCTAGTGGATATTAGCAGCAATTTACAACCACCATGTCAACTCATCTACATTGGCCAGTGAAGTTTGGGGTGGGGGGGAGAACTGGAACCAGAGCCCCACCCATTCCCCACTGTTTCCTGTCCTCCTACTCTGGGGAGAGAGTAAATAGGTGCCCACTTACACCGCACAGCCAGATCCAAGGTCCTTGTAGACTACATCAGGTTATAAAGGTGGAGTTCTTATCAGGACCAGCTCTAGGCACCAGTAAAGCAAGCCACTTGGGGTGGCAAATTTCCAGGGGCGGCATTCCAGCAATCCTTTTTTTACGGGTCAGTTGCGCTCTCGGAGCTGTGCCACTTAGACGGGGCGAGGGTGCCACGCCCCCGGCCGCAGCAGGAAGGGGAAGCCCCAGCCCCAGAATGCTGAGCTGCCAGGGCCCAGCCGCTACCTGGGGAAGAGAGGGCAAGTCCTGCCGGGGAGCCAGGGCTGCCACCTCATCTGCACACTGGCTGCTGCGCTGCCTTGTGCCACCCCTTATATCGGGGCTTCTCTGCACAGCCGGGCGGGGGAAAGGGTAAAGCCCCTGCAGGCGCTGGGAGAAAGTGACATCACTCCCTCCGCTTCCAGCACCGCCTGCAAACCCCAGCCCCACCTGAGCTTGGGGCAGCAAATTTTTTGCTTGGGGCGGCAAAAAACCTAGAGCTGGACCTGGTTCTTATATCCACTTTCCCCATGCTCCACTGTCACAACGTAGGCCTCACTGACTGCATGAGCCCAGAGTCATTAAAAAGTACCATGCCTCTTTGCCAGCCATCCCCACTCCTAAGTGCATTATCGAACATCCTAATAATTATTACTTTAAACTCAACTGCTAACAAGTCAACATATGGAATAGGTTAAATGTTCCAACATCACTGATATCATCTTTATGGAGTACAAGTTTCTGGTTCTGTTTTCAGAAAAGATCCTTCTGACACTAACCCCCTGCTCAGAGAGAGATACTGTACACACTCTTCTAGAGTAATTCAATGTGGAGCAGATATGCTGCTGGAGATTAATTGATTTTGTTTTTGTGATGCTGACACTTCTGATGTATGGGTGTCTGCTTCTAACTTCATAAATTACAGCCATTGTGCATGTTAAATTTTGTTTGGGCTGTGATTCTTCAACATAACATGAAGCAGCAACTGCAAAGACACCTAATTTACAGTGCAGCGTCTACGTTTTATTTTAATATATAGAAGTCAGATACAGCACTTCCTTTTAAAGTAACTCTTTCCTTTCCCTTCATCACACACCACTTACCTCCACACTCATGGATTTCACAGGAAATTACCCACATTCCAGAAATTCTTACAGGACAAATGGTTAAAGCTTAACATGCACATTCAAATTGTGAGGCAA
>NW_020664393.1:54832037-54872855 GCF_002925995.2 Terrapene triunguis
CCCCAGCTCACCTCTGCTTTGCCTCCTCCCCGAGGACGCCGCCCCCGCTCTGATTCTCCTCCCCTCCCAGGCTTGCGGCACCAAACAGCTGATTGGCGCCGCAAGCCTGGGAGGCGGGAGAAGTGGAGCGGCCACTGCGCTGGGAGAGGGAGTCTGAGCTGCACGTCTCAGCACGCCGCTGGCAGCCCAGCCCAGGAACGCTGTAAAAAAAATTGGGGGCACTGCTTTTTGGCACCCCCAAATCTTGGCGCCCTAGGCAACCGCCTAGTTTGCCTTAATGGTAGCACCAGCCCTGACTCTGTTACATCTCCTACACAGGCACAGCTCCCACTTCCTAGGGTTCAATCCACTGCAGAGTGGGCAGAAGGGGGCACAAAGAAATCAGGGCATGGTCCTGCTCCATCTCCACTTCAGGAAGACAGCATGCTGCACCCTCTCTGAGGTGCAATGTCTCCCAGAGTTCCCATTGTGGCACTGCAGTTACACACTCAAGGGTCTAAAGTTACCCTAAATCAGATGCAGATCAAGTAAAACAGTCTAGCCTATCAACAACAGTATACTCCCTGCTTCCACACTCCCACTGTCTGTACAGCACACATGTTCTATGTTTGTTTCAGTTCGTACACCGATTTTCATGCACCTTCCCCTCTAGTTGGGGGGGCGGGCTACATGGATTTTGAGCCCAGCATTGGGGTTACTAGGAAAGTGAATTGCATGCAGGTTACCTTTCTTTTTGGTCTACATAATGCACTTTTTCACTGGTTTGCAAATGATGCAGTTAAAAGGATGACTGCCCAAAAAGGCGAGTACATCTTGCATGCAAGAATCTCTCTGAAATGGAGATGGAAAGGCATGTAGAGTGCACCATGCCTACACAGGATGACAGAGCTTCTGCCAGAAGAGTCATAAAAGCAGCACTACATATAACAGCAGGTAGCAATCCCCCTTCTCCACACCAAAAATACCAAGGCACCATGCAGTTAATTTTTAATGGGATATATAAAGTATCTAAGGAATATGAAACAGCCTAACATGGCAACTATGGAGTAGTAGAATGCATCAAAGCAATCATCCTAGTCCAACCTGGCAAAGCACAGATAGAGGTGGGAAAGAGAGAGGGACAGACTGTAGGTACATTGTACAATACTGGTCTGCACAAAGAACAACCAGTACACTACATAAACCTGAGTCCATGCTGCACATGGCTAGTTGCTATGTGAGGAGAGAGTGAAAACACCATAAAAAACGAACAGAGATATTGCCAGTATGTAGTGACCCATCCCATGGCAATCGGCATTGCAGGTCATCAGATTGAATGCAATTTTCCCTTTCCTTATGATCATTTGTTGTAAGTAACACTATTTTCCCCACTTGCACAGCAAATGACAGATGAATCAGTCAGGCCCTGTGGACCTTATTCTCCACTGTGTCACACCTTGTGTAGTCATTGACATCAGCACAGAGTGGGTATAAAATTCTGCCATTCTAATCTTTGCCACCAGTGTAAATGACTACACAAGATACAAGGTACTGGAGAATCTGGTGCTATAAGTTCAAAAAATAACTAGATAAATTCATGGAGGATAGGTCCATCAGTGGCTATTGGCCAGGATGGGCAGGGATGGTGTCCCTAGCCTCTGTTTGCCAGAAGCTGGGAATGAGTGACAGGGAATGGATCACTTGATGATTACCTGTTCTGTTCATTCTCTCTGGGGCACCTGGCATTGGCCACTGTCAGCAGATAGGATACTGGGCTAGATGGACCTTTGGTCTGAGCCAGTATGGCCGTTCTTATGTTCAAGAGAAGAAGCTAAACTAGATATGAGGTAAAAGAATCTGGCCTTTTGTAAAGACACTTGTGTTAAAAAGTTTATGAATGGGATTATGGGGCTGCCTGCAACAGCAGGGGACTAGACTTGATAACCCAGGAGGTCCCACCCAGTCCTCTGTTCCTAATGATCGTTTGCCTCCCGCAATTATTGGAAAGTCACCATTTACCAACAGTCACAACAAACTGGTAACTGAGATACCACAGCTTTTTCCTATACTTAGAACAGAAAATAACTGTGGTAGCTGCATGTTGGCAAACATTGACTTTTGAATGGAGACCACTGTGCCAAGATCCATAGTAACCTTCCTAAAGAATTAAAAGCATGAACAGCAATTTACGAGACTTACACTAGAATGGAGAAAGAAAGGAATGGCATCAAGTTGTACCACTTCCATGTGTGGTCTTGCACTGACTTAAGCCTCTTAGCTTTTTTATTTTATTTTTGATTGCTTGCTTGCACAGATTGCAAGACTAGGGTTAAAAACAAGGGGCTCGTTGTTAGTAGAACTGGACTGAATATCATTCAGCCAACTCCAGTTATTAGGTTGGAAACAAAGCACACTCTGATTAAATCCATATTCAACCATAAATACTTTGTCAGCAAGACAGTGAGTTTTCTTCATACAGCAGACAAGAACTGAAGAGAGGCAATGATGAAGGGAGATAGCCAGGATAAACGAGAGCCCACTGATAAGATAATGCTGTAATTCTCTGTTACAGTATTGAACTGTGTTCATTTAAATTCCCAAGAGCAGCTAGGTGAATTCAGAAGCAATGAGAATGAACAGAAAATAGATTTCCTTTCCTACATTTTCACTCAGGTGAGGGAGAGACAGTCCTTAAAACAGCTGTTTGAGAATCTCTATTCTTCTTTGAAAGGAAGAATAAAAATCTGGAGGGAGTTTCTGAATGACCTTGAGCCCTCAGATTATTACACTTCAGTGTAGAACTGTGGCATGTGAATGGAAAATGGTGCAGTGACGGTTTTGCCAACAACACTGGAAGGATGATCATCTGGCAAAATTTTATAAGACGAGATGGAAAAACAGAGGCTAAAGGAATAAAAATGCTGGGCCAGATCTTCAGCTGGTGCAAAGTCAGTGGAGCGATGCCAATTTACAGCATCTGTCCCAGAGAGCATTTATCTTCTATTTTTTGTTTGCATTATTTTCACACATTGTCTGCCGAAACTTTAAATGGCATTACCAGACATGGGGCAGGTGCTCTGGTTAGATCAGGGGACTAGGTAGGACTCCTGTTGTTTTTTATTAATTGTATTACAGTGGAGAAATGAGGGACCCATTGAGGTAGGCACTGCATTCACACAGGCTATGCCTACACATGGATCTGGGTGCCTGAGTCCCAACTTGAGTAGACATATGATAACTGTCATCAACCTAGCATGCCAAAAACAGTAATGTAGCTGCAGTAGCACAGGCAGCGGCAAGCAGTGGCATGACTAGCCCCCCTGAGTACATACCCACAGGATCCAGGCAGGTTTGTACGCAGGGTGGCTAACCTCTGCCACCACTCACCATTGCCCATGCTATTATTTTCTGCCTGGATAGATGAGAATAAGCAAGAGTATATCTACTCAAGCTTGTGTAAGCAGGGTCTGAATGAATTCTTCCCTGACAGGTAGCTGGGAGGCGGAGAGACTTCTGCAGCAAACTGATTTATATGAACATACCTACTCTGCTTAGATATCTAGCACATAGAAAGGGGCTGCTCATAATAATCAACTTTGGCTGGTGTTGGGTTACAAGTCACTTTGGTGCTGAGTGCAGGGATGGTGGGGTGCTGTTGCCGATGTTGTTAGCATTGTTGTGAGGGTGCACAGAGGCAGGGTGTGCTTGACCTGTCCCAAATGAGGGGGATCACCCTTAGCTGAAAGGACCTCGTTAAGCCAGGGGCTCGAATGCCAGTGCACCGTGAAAGTAAGACGGGTTGGGATAGGAGGTGTGGACCCTCCCTGGACTGGAACCTGTTCCCCCGTTGTTCAAAGAAAGAGCTAAATAGGCTTCACTATGAGCCTCTTTGTTATTTTAAATGCTCAATCAGAGCTGAAATCAATTGTGGTAGGACCGTATTTCTGCCCTGCCTGCTAAGAGCTAAAAATCACTGAGAACTAAAATAACTTGAGATGGGGCAGTGTTTCTGCCCAGCCTGCAAAGAGCTGAAAATTACTAAGAGATTGATTGAGGTCACAGCAGAGAGGGAGGTGGCAGCAGAAGGTGACCAACAGTCATCTGGTGAATGAGTGGCTGGTGAGGTGGAGAGGCACACCGAGCGTGCCTGGTGGAGAGGTGAGGCGAGCGGCCAACAGGGCGGCTGGCAGGGTGGCTAGTGGCGAGGGCCAGAACAGAGCCCCACAGAGAGGGGTGGTAAGTGAGTGCCTGAGCAATGAAGCGAGTAGTAAGGTGCCTCTTTACCGTGCCCCCTCCACCCAGGGTGGGAGGTGAACTTTGCAGATGCACCTCTGAACTCTGGGTCCACACTGACCAAGGACAGCAACTGTGAGTGGGGTGAAGAGAAGGATTGGGCATGTGAAAGGGACTTTTGGATTGCTGGATTTAAGAACCTGAAGGGAAAAGGGCACTTGTCAACCTACTTGGGGGTGGGTGTTTTAGTCATGGTTTATGTTTATGAACCCTGTTTGTGGTGTTTTGCCAAATTAAGGCTGAGTTACTTCCCTCCTTTTATTAAAAGTTTCTTTTCTACATTCAGACTCTGTGCTTGCAAGTGGGGAAGTATTGCCTCTCAGAGGCAGCGAGGGGTGGTGTGTAATTTCCCCAGGTTACTGGGTGGGGGCTTGAGCCAGTTCTGTGTTGTATTGATGGAAAGGAACCCCTAGTTATTAAACCTGGCCCTGGTTGCTGCTGGCTCCACCTGGCAGAAGGGTTACACTTGGAATCACCCTCCCCACCCCATCTTTAAGTGTAGCCAGATTAAGAAAGGCTCCCTGCCCTGAAAAGCTTACAAATCAAACAAAAAGGGTAGGAGGAGAAACAAAGGCATAAAGAAGGCCAAAAGTCAAACAGCAGGTCAGTGGTGGAGTTGAATTAGCACCCAAATTCCTGAGTGCCAAGACAGTGCCCTATGTACATTAGATGACACTGCCTCCCCTAGCTCCTCTCCTGTAGTGTCTTTCCAATTTCATATTGTGGCTCATAGACAGAGACTTTAAGGTCAGAAGGAGCCATCATGATCATCTATTCCACTGGTTCTCAACACGCAGCCCGTTTGCAGCCCAATCAGTGCACGGATGCAGCCATGTGATATCCTCAGGGCCATACACATTATATATATATATATATTGTGTGGATGCGGCCCACATAACATAGAGAGCTGCATATGTGTGCGGCCCACTATGGTAAATAAATTGAGAACCACTGATCTAATCTGACCTCCTGCACAGACTACCTCATCTACCAACTCCTGTAATAGACCCCTAACCTCTGGCTGAGGTATTAAAGTCCTCAAATCATGATTTAAAGATTTCAAGTTATATTAGTTTAACCCTGCAAGTGACCCATGTCCCATGCTGCAGAGGAAGGCGAAAACCCTCTGGGTCTTTGCCAATCTGATCTGGGGGAAAATTCCTTCCTGACCACAAATATGGTGATCAGTTAGACCTGAGCATGTGGGCAAGACCCACCAGCCAGAACACCTGGGAGTAACTTAGAGCCCTCTCCATATAGTGTCCCACCAGCAATCATTGGAGATATTTGCTGCTATCACTCACAGATCAGCTACATGCAATAGTAGACAGTCTTATCATACCATCCCCTCCATAAACTTATCAAGCTCAGTCTTGAAGCCATTAAAGTTTTTTTGCCCCCACTGCTTACCTTGGAAGGCTGCTCCAGAACCTCACTCCTCTGAGGGTTAGAAACCTTTGTCTATTTTCAAGCCTAAACTTGCTGATGGCCAGTTTGTATCCATTTGTTCTTGTGTCCACATTGGCGCTTAATTTAAATAACTGCTCTCCCTCCCTGGTATTTATGCTCTCTATTAATACATCAGAGGGAATCATATCTCCCCTCAGCCTTCATTTGGTTAGGCTAAACAAGCCAAGCTCTTTGAGTCTCCTCTCATAAGGTAGGTTTTCCATTCCTCAGATCATCCTAGTAGCCCTTCTCTCTACCTGTTCCACTTTGAATTCCTCTTTTTTAAACATGGGAGACCAGAATTGCACACAGTATTCCAGATGAGGTCTCACCAGTGCCTTTTATAATGGTTCTAACACTTCCCTGTCTCTACTGGAAATACTTCATCTGATGCATCCTAGGACCGCATTAGCCTTTTTCACAACCACATCACACTGGTGGCTCATTGTCATGCAGCGATCAACCAATACACCCAGGTCTTTCTCCTCCTCTGTCACTTCCAACAGATACGTCCCCAGCTGATATCAAAAATCCTTGTTAGTCCCTAAATGCACGCTAGTGGCACCTCAGTCATTTAACCTCCCGTACCTCAGTTCCCATAGGTTACCAACTTTTCCTAATCTAAATTTAGGGAAATGTCATGTCTGAGATACCACTACATGGTAACCGTTGGTAACAGCTGGCTTTTTAATGGCAACCGATGTAAGCAATAAGGAATGTGTCAGTGACATAGGCCATGAAGATGAGCTGTCTCTTCATGAATAAGAGAAAGGAAACAGCACAATAGGAACTAAGAATACTCACCAACTACAAGATTCAGCAAGCAGGTGCAAAATAGCTACTTCAGGGCTGTAGCTGCTTGTCACTCCCATATTTAAAAGGGGCAACTACTAGACAAGCATTCTGGGAAAGAAGATTAATCCACAGTGAGGTTCCAGTAGTGACTAGGCAGTCAAAAAATATTCTGATAGAGAAGGGTCTAAATTCCCTCCTTTCTAAGGATTAGGCACTTGGTTGCAAGATACCCTATGGTTTTCAAATTCAAACTGTTAATATTATATTTCTACAATAAAAATGAACAGAAAATAAAAAAGACAAGAGATGTTTTTTGGCCATTAGCTGTTTCCTGTGTTTTGAGTATGCTACCACTGCACCACAGGAACACTGACTACGTGAATAAAATTAGAGCAAATATATAACACAATGCAAAATGTAAACTGGCATCTTTTCATTGACATCAACAGAACTATGCTGATTTACACCAGCTGAGGATCTGGCCCAACATCCCTGTATTAGAATTTCTTCTTAGCACAGCTAAGTTTACTATTCTATTGGACAAAAGGATAGCACATACGCATACATGCTGCATAAACAGTATTGTAGTGTTTGTATACAATATTGGCATGATATTGAAAGTGCTGAGTTACCTGCAGTTCTTGGTAAGTCAATGGAAGCTGTGTGTGCTCGGCCCCTCTGAAGAGTCAGTTCATACAGACATATATTCTGTCTAGTGTGACCTCTTAGACACATCAACCAGAGAAAGTGCTCCTAGAACAGTGCAGGACGCCCTTCTACAGGATTATCTGAAGCGGAAACAGCCGCTGCCCACCTTTGTTATCTAGCAGCTTTCTCTGACTCAATGCATCTGTCTCTTAGAATGCCTTTTCCTCATCGGACACCAGCTACTCTAAAGAGCGACTGCCTTGTCCAACAGAAGTAGAAATCTGCTGTTACCATGGTTAATATTTCTGACTTGATTGGCACCACCAGTAATTGAACTGCAGTCTCTTGAGTGCAGCAAGCTCTATTCATTAGCCCCTATTGTGTTAGACCACAGCATCAACCCACATTATTTTTCTGTTGGGGGGGGGGGGAGAGAAAAGACAAGACAAGAAAAAAAAAAGCAGCCATGAATACAAAGTTATGTTGCCACACAAGATCTTGCAGTTTTGCTCCTAGAATGATTTATTAAATATAATAATACTGCACAGACGTGTTATCCTATCAAGAATAGTGCAATACAGAGGGAGCAAGCCTCATTTTAATGCCATAGTCACTCAGTTGAATATTATGTATAGCTGACAACTGGAAGAGTCCCAGGATTTGTGTTATAAAGACAGTTGCTCATTTGTTTATCATACTGGCAAGATTCTAACAATCATCTTTGTCTTTCTCTGTTGGGTCTATTCATATTATACACACATCAAAGTAATTAGAAAATCCTCTCTGAACCTTAGTAATTTCAAGCTGATGAGTTTATGAAAAGTTGCAGTGGTGTATGAAATGTTTCAGGCTTGCTCCAGTAAAGCTTACACCCAGGAGTAGTCCTTGACTTCAGCAGGATGCCCCATGTCAGTATTGCAGAATTGGACCTTTGCGTTGTCCTATTAAGTTTCTGCTTTAAAACAAAAAATCCTCACGACTCCATCTTTACAAATAATTTCAAGTGGGGGGAATTGTTTCATTTGGTCCCCCATCATATTAATCCTTTTCTCTTTCTTAAATTACTCCACTATAGTAGCCAGAGAAATATTACCCCAGGATTCTTTCCCATAGGAAAAAAAATAATGGAAGTAAAGTGAAAAAATACAAAATTGTATTAGCGTGTGGAAATGAGAGAGACATTATGAGATACTGACAAGCCACAAAATGTGTCTCATTGTAGCTTGCTATTAATCTATTCTGCATCCTCTCAGTGCAGGTGTAGTGCCAAGATTCTCACTTTCCCATAATTTCCTCTATATGTCAGAAATACAACAATATATCCCCTATTTTTCATTCTCTAGCCTGATCCCACTCCCATTGCATTATGTCTGGTCACATGGTCTTATCAGGTATGAGTCCGTGTCACACAACACAACAGATGCTATGTAATAGGAGGACCCCCATGCAACATTGCAGCACAAAGCCTCATTGTAAAATACACTCCTAATAGAGTGCATGGGAATGAAGTTGTAGAATAACGAATGTCTGCCCCAATCTGTGCAGAAATTGTAAAGCATATAGCAAATGAAGAAGGAGCCTGAAAAAAGAAAGGATAGTCTGATTAAGGCATTAGCTGAGGACTCAGAACAGTTAGGTTCTATGCCTGACTCTGCCACAAACGTTCTATGTCAGGCTGGGCAAGGCACTTGATGCACAGTTTTCAGAGGTGGCTACTAAGGGTATGTCTACACTACGAAATTAAATCGATTTTATAGAAGTCGATTTTTAGAAATCGATTTTATACAATCGATTGTGTATGTCCCCAATAAGCGCATTAAGTCGGCGGAGTGCATCCTCACTACCGTGGCTATCATTGACTTATGGAGCGGTGCACAGTGGGTAGCTATCCCACAGTTCCCGCAGTCTCCGCCACCCATTGGAATTCTGGGTTAAGCTCCCAATGCCTGATGGGGCAAAAATATTGTCGTGGGTGGTTTTGGGTACATGTCATCAGTCGCCTCTCCCTCCGTGAAAGCAATGGCTGTCAATCGTTTCGCGCCTTTTTTCCTGGGTTACCCATGCAGACGCCATACCACGGCAAGCATGGAGCCCACTCAGCTCACCGTCACGCACTTTAAAAGCTCGCTGGCACTGTTTGCTGACTAGGTCAGACCTCAGCGCAACCAACATTCCCATTGTTATTGCTGCTTGCTGTGTGCTCCATAATATCTGTGAGAGTAAGGGGGAGACGTTTATGGCGGGGTAGGAGGTTGAGGCAAATCGCCTGGCATCCAATTTTGAGCAGCCAGACATCAGAGTGATTAGAAGAGCACAGCAAGGCACGCTGCGCATCAGAGAGCTTTGAAAACCAGTTTCATGACTGGCCAGGCTATGGTGTGACAGTTGTGTGTGTTTCTCCTTGATGTAAACCCGCCCCCTTTGTTGATTTTATTTCCCTGTAAGCCAACCACCCTCCCCCCTTCAAAATAAAGTAACTATTGTTTTGAAACCATGCATTCTTTCTTTATTAATTAAAAAAAAATGAGATAATGGACAAGGTAGCCCGGGTGAGGTGGGGGAGGAGGGAAGGACACGGCCACATTGCTTATTGTAGCCACAATAAAAATCAAACTGTTTGAATGACAGCCTTCTGTTGTTTGGGCCATCCTCTGGAGTGGAGTGGCTGGGTGCCCGGAGCCTCCCCCCCACATTCTTGGGCGTCTGGGTGAGGAGGCTATGGAACATGGGGAGGAGGGTAGGCGGTTATACAGTGGAGACAGCGGGGGACTGTACTCTTGCTGGCTTTCCTCAGCATCGCTCCTGCCTCCGCTCTTCGCGTTCACTTAATTCTTTCCTGGCCTCTGCCACTGAATGCTTCCATGCATTAAGCTGTGCCCTATCAGTGCGGGAGGACTGCATGAGTTTGGAAAACATGTCATCGCGAGTGCGTTTTTTTCGCCTTCTAATCTGCAATTACCTCAGGGACGGAGATGATAGGGGGAGCGTAGAAACATTCTACGCTCTATGATTCGGGGGGGGGGACTGCATGGTCACCTATGCTGCTGAGTGCTGCTGAATTCACCACGCTGACCAAACAGGAAATTAAATTCAAAAGTTCCCGGAGCTTTTCCTGTGTACCTGGCTAGTGCATCGGAGTTCAAAGTGCTGTCCAGAGCAGTCACATTGGAGCACTCTGGGATAGCTCCCGGAGGCCAGTACCATCAATTTGTGTCTGCACTACCCCAAATTCGACCCAGCAAGGTCGATTTTAGCGCTAATCCCCTCGTCGGGGGAGGAGTACAGAAGTTGATTTTAAGAGCCCTTTAAGTCGACGGAATGGGGTTGGTTGTGTGGACACATTCATTTTAAAATCGACCTAACGCGGCTAAATTTGACCTAACCCCGTAGTGTAGACCAGGCCTGAGTGTGTGTTCCTCATTGTACGAGTCCCCAGTGTGAGTCCCTAATTTTCAGAAGTGCTGAGTGCTCACAACTCCAACTGAGGTCAATGGGAGCTGCTGTTGCTCAGTGCATCTGAGGAACTTGTCCAGGTATGTCTCATGTCAGGCATCCCATTATAGAGGCACCCAAAATTGGTGGACACTTGAAAACTATGACTCACTCACCCTGTGTCTCAGTTTCCCCATCAGTAAAATGGAGATAATGATACTTGCTGTTTCACAGGGGTGTTGTGAGGATAAAATTCATTCATGTTTGTGAAGTGCTCAGTTACTACAGTGATGAGCACCATAGGAAAAGCCCATGAGGCAATAATGAGTTTGAATTCAGGGCAGGTTTTGTGCAATAAACAATGCCTGGGTTCACAGCATGAATGACTGGGGAAAAAATGAAATACTGAACAGCTACTCATTCAGTGAGCATCGTATATGCACTGTGCTGAATTAGGCAGGAGTCCCATGGAAAAAATACAATGTGATCATGTAATTAAGACCATCATAATACGTACACACAAGGGGACCACATTAAAAATATATGGCTGCCGTAATGGACATTCCCAAACTTTAAAATGCTTCATTTTACAACCTCATGTGATTTTTAACTTAAATAACTAAGTATAAATAGTTATATGTAAGTATGTATGCACATATCTCTCTCTCATCTATATGTAGACCAGGGGTCGGCAACCTTCGGCACACGGCCCATCAGGGTAATCCGCTGGCAGGCCGCGAGACATTTTGTTTACATTGACCGTCTGCAGGCATGGCCCCCCACAGCTCCCATTGGCCAGGAATGGCGACCCACAAGTACTCCTGTTCTTTTTGCAGACCCCGATATAGACAGATACCCACACACATATGTAGAGCTTCATGAAGCTCAGAATTTGTCATTTCACTACTGTACCACCAGGTGGGATTTGATGTGTTTAGCAATCCCCTAATTGGTCATCCCTGATATGAGCTAACCGTATCCTCTGTTTCACAGTCTATGCAGTCCTTTACATGCTCCGGCTAGGATCGCTGCAAGCAAAACTAAAACACTAGCAGCCTGGCTATTCTCATGCCCTTCAGCTTTCATTCTTTTTGTTGGCCAACTTGCCTGTTACATAAATAATTGTGGTTTAAGAGTAGAGCTAAATTCTGTTCCTCTGTTTGACATATTAAACTAACTGCAAATATTCTCAACCCAGCTTTCTAGGTCAGTCTGCAACCAGCACTGAGACCAGATGTGCCTCAGAAAGGACAACATCATGTAAATAAAAAAAAGACAATTTAAACTACAATTCGAAGACTCAATAATTCACACCCATTTGAACTTTACACCTATAGGTAGTTCTCGAAAACTACAAATCTGACATGGAAATTGCTACTGTGTTAGTACGAAACTGGATACATAGGGTGGCCATATTTCCCTATGCTGAATATGGGACACCAATTTAACAGCAATCAAATCAGAACATTCAAATTAACATCACGTTAACTGAGCCCCTATTAAAAAGAAATACTGCGTGGTTGGATTCTTTTTATTTACCTTCTTATCTTTAAGGCTTTAGGATTCACATGGGGAGAGGTGACACACACACACACCCCTCTCACTTGGGAGGGGGTGTGGGGTTACTGACCGACCTGACCCTCTCTGCCTAGCGCTCTCTGCCCTCCATGCCTGGCTGGGCCCCAAGGACGGATCTGCCTCTTCTCATACCTGGTGCCACGTCTTCCCAAGGCAATATGTAGGGGCGCACACAGGGTCACACGCCTTCCCTCCCGGGACTTCTGCCAAGGTTCACACCAGAATGTGGCCAGCAACAGCCTTTTGGCACTGTGCAGGAGGGAAGGGACAGGGAGCTGCTTCCAGCCAAAGGGGACAAGGAGGTGGGGAAGGGATGGCCTTGCCTGTGTCTTTGCAGAGCTCATCTCTCCCCCTCCCCCATGGCTGGAAGCAGCTCCCCTCCCTTCCTGCCTGCATAGTGTTGAAAGACAGCTAACACCTCCCAGCTGCTGCTGGCCACCGACATAACCCCTTCCTGCCCGCACTGTAGCCAGGGGACAGGAGGTGGCTGGGTTAAGCCCTAAAGATGCATTGTGCACCAGGGCCCAGGGAACCTGACTGCAGGAACTTCAGCAAACCCGACCAGAGAGGTGGCTCAGCAGGGAGGGTGCCTAAGGGATGGAGAAGCCCCACGCTCCCTGGGGGCAGGACCCAGAGCAGGGGGATGGGGTGAAGAGGGTGCTATGGACCCTGCAGGGTCGGGGCACAAACAGGCTGGAAATCACTTCCCCACCCGCACCCCGCCACTCCAGAGCTTAGCTGAGGGGGTGGAGAGGCTTCCCAGTGCCAGCGCTGTGTGGAGCTTTGGCACACGCAGGGCTCGGCTCCTCCTAGCCCGTGCCCCGGGCCGGAGGGTCTTGGGCTTTCCTGGGGCACCGGCCCAGTCCGAGGCAGTGGGGGAAGGAAGGCACCTGCCGGCCAGGCTGCTGGTGAGCTGAGCACTCCGACCAGGGGCTAGTTCTCCACACAGCGCTGTGAGTGGGATGTGCCCCCGCCGGAGGGGATATGGAGGAATGGGGCTGGGGGGGAAGGGGCAAAGCAGAGTGAGGACAGAGAGAGAGGGGAAGCACATAAAGGGCCGATGGGTGGGCAGCATAAGCGACACATAACCAGCCGCTGCCTGGCCCCTGCCCGCAGACACCAGCCATCATAGTGCACAACCAGTGCCAGACAGAAACGGGATAGGTAGCAGGGCCCTGCTGGCCAAGAGCCAGCATGCAGCGCAGGCTGCGCTAATGGACCAGCGGGGGAGCGTCCGGCCCTGCACACTCCAGCTTGGCCTTGCACACACACCCTCATCGTCAGCCACTGGACACCCGTCCCCCCACACTCACTGCTGGTGGGCAGGCGGCTGGCGAGCAGGAATCCGGCCAGCAGCAGAACCCACCAGTACTGATGAGGGGGGAGACAGAAAATATGGGACAATTTGCCCGTTTTTAGAAAAAGTCAGGACACCTGCAGGAGGGCTTAAATACAGGAGTGTCCCTTTAAAACCAGGACGTCTGGTCACCCTATGCTTTTCAGGATCTTGGAAGTCAGTCATATAGTCATAATAGTAGTGGACTTTACCCTTAAGTCCAACATTTAGGGAGATTTTTCAAAAGCACCTAAGAGATTTATGCACCAAAGTCCTTTAGGTGCTTTGAAAAAATCTCCTCCATGGTTGCTATTATGTGGACCAAGTAGAGATCAAAAAAAGGATTATAATCACTTATCTTTATCTTTGCCTCAACTAGTCAGAACAATAGTGATAACATTTGTAAAATTCCCATTTAATCCCATAGAATCAGATTCTGAATAGCACTTTACATCTAGTCTTATTGAAATAACTCTTCTGGATAAAGGTGCCTCTCTTGGGAGTAAGGACATCAGAATCTGGCCCATACTGTTCTCTTGTTTTTTGACCTTCGCCCTCAGCTGCACTCATCAATAATCTAAATTCCTTGTTGTTTATTTTGATATATAGAATGTGTTTTTTGTCATTACTATCTGCACTGCTAGTTTGATTTCAGAATGGGTTACGGAGGTAGCTGCTTCCCTTCCCATGTTATAATTGTGCTGATGATGACAGTACTTGTGTTAGCTCTTTCTTTTTATTTCTTCCTAGAGTGAATGTAAACAATTCAATTGGTTGGCCAGACTCAGCTGAAACTTTGCTCTTTTCCAGTGAAAAAAAATATGTCTGATTCTCCATGGAGCTGTGGTCAGACACAGTGGAGAGTGGTGGCCAGAGGGCCACCCCAGGAAATCTTGATTTCAATGGGAGTTGGGTGCTTAGATGCTTAGGCTCTTTTGAAAATCCCAACATGTGCCTAAATACCTTTAAAAATCTGGCCCAAATGGTCTGCAGCAGGGCCGGCTCTAGGCACCAGCAAAGCAAGCAGTTGCTTGGGGCGGCAAATTTGCAGGGGCGCAAGAATCCAGCATGGGAGCTGAGAACCAACAGGGGGCCCTGGGAGCTATAGTTCCTTGGTTAGCTCCCTGCCTATAGAGCCAGCCCTGAGCAGGGAAAGAACTACATTTCCCAGCATTCCCTTGGCTGCAATTAACAGGAAAGGGAGGGGGAAGGAGTGTGGAACTGAAACCTCATGCTGTAGCTTGGTGTGACTGGTAGGGACAGAGCCAGCTCTAGGTTTTTTGCCGCACCCCCCCCCACCCCAGCCCTGGGCTCCCCCCGCACCCCTGTGTTGCCCCAGCCCTGGGCTCCCCCCGCCCCACACCCCCTGCTGCCCCAGCTCTGGCCCCCACCTGCACCCCCTGCTGCCCCAGCCCTGGGCTCTTCCCCCACCCGCATCTCCTGCTGCCCCAGCCCTGGGCTCTTCTTCCTGCACCCCCTGCCACCCCAGCTCTGGCCCCCACCTGCACTCCCCTGCTGCCCCAGCACTGGGCTCTTCCCCCCCCGCACCCGCACCCCCTGCTGCCCCAGCTCTGGCCCCCACCTGCACCCCCTGCCGCCCCAGCCCTGGGCTCTTCTCCCCCCACACACACACCTGCACCCCCTGCCGCCCCAGCTCTGGCCCCCACCTGCACCTCCTGCCACCCCAGCCCTGGGCTCTCCCCGAAAGAAAGAATTGGGTGGATTAAATGGACAGCCCCTCTTTATCTGAAGCCTAGCAAGGGAGATCCCACTAGAATTTAAAATGAAAAGTAAGGGAGGGGAAGGAAGACAGTAATATTGCATTGGCAAATTCCCCATAGAAACAAAGAATGGAACAAAAGAATAATAAAGGCACCTCAACTTTTCCTCATTTATGTAGGAAAGTCTTATAATATGCATCCAGATATCCTTCAATCACACAAGCTGAAAATTGTTCCACTTTACTGCAGTTCTGTAACCATATGGGAACCAATCCTGTCTGTTTTCTGTGCACATCCAAAATTCCTGCTGAATGACCCGCCCTGGGAGCGAGTTACCAGTGACCCAGGGCTGGGGCGGCAGGAGGGTGCAGTTTGGGGGGGGAGGGGGAGAGAGAGAGCGAGCCTAGGGCTGGCGGGGGGGGCAGCCAAAAATTTTTTTGCTTGGGGCAGTAAAAAACCTAGAGCTGGCCCTGGTCTGCAGGACCCAGTCCTTTTGCATATTTTTTTTTAAATGTCCATTTTTTCCCCCCTTTTTTGAAGCCAGCTTCAGACAACTAAGGTATCTCATCTGAGTATCCAAAACTGAGTTACCAAAAATCAAATGCAACTTTTGAAAAGAAATTAATCCTAACTGATTGGTGCCTCCATTTTTAATAGCATCTTCCTCACAGGACAACAGGGGCTTAATTCTTTAATCTCTGTAAAGTACATACAGATCCTCACAGGAAGGTTGTGACAGAATAGCAAAGTACACTATCCCCCATCTTTGCATCCATTCTCCTCATTATACAAAATAAGGAAACCACCACTAATTATGAATATTATTATTTGTATTACAGCAGTGCCTAAGAACCCCAATCTAGGACAAATTTAAAAAAAAAAAAAAAAAAAAGTCCCTGCACCACATTTCCAGCTAGGCAAAAGGGAATTCTGTCCTTCCCCTTGAACACCCCATCTACTGAGCCCTGCATTTGAAATTTAGCCCCAAATGCTAATTAAACAAATTTCAATTGTTTGTGAACACACACACACACACACCAGTTATGTTATTCTATTTGTATAGCTCTCCAGCACTGATATCAGGCCCTATGCTACTCCCGCTGAAGTCACCAGCAAAACTTCCACTGATGTCAGTAGGTGCAAAATTGGCTCCACAGATTGCACTAAATTAATGACATGCTAACTGAAGTGTCTGTCTAGAGGACAAATGAGAGAACGTGTTCCTGAGACACATGCAGGACTTCTTGACTTCTGCATCCTAGGTGATGGATTACATGACCTGTGTGAGTAGTATGTCTTTCCAACTCTTGTTTCTGAACCAAATTCTGATACCTTTGCTGAGGATGAGAAGTAGCTTATCTCATATATAAAATCAATGGGGTAAACTACTTCTCAGCCTGAGGAAGGGTATCAGAATCTAGCCCTCTGGGATTCTTGGCAGTTGCCTAGATAAAGTAATTTATAACCCTTTGCTTGTTTGAGGGTTTGGCTTGTTTTTCTATCTTGGGAGGAGGAGGAGTTGACTATTGAGATGCTATGTAGGAAAAGGAACCCCTATTGTGTAAAATTGACACTGTCCTGTTCTTCCTTCCTTCCACCAAACTGACTGAGGAGTTTGCTTGAGTCCACCTCCTTCCCTGCATCCTCTCTAATTCTCCAGCAGATGTGAGAGAGGCAATTCTTAAAATACATTAGCAGTAATATTGTGACAAACAACTCAGCGCTTCTAAACTTGGAACGACAATAGCGTACTCGCCAACCTACAGCGAGGGAAGAGTTTCCAGGTTTACCACCACCGGAGTAGAGTAATGGGGAGAGATTTTCAAAGGTATAAAGGGAAGTTGGGCCCCTATCTCCCATTGATTTCAGTCAGATTGGGTGTCTAAATGCCCTTTCTGCCTTTGAAGATCTCCCTTTTCAAATGTAGCAGACGTTAGAATTAATATTAAACCTTTACATACATTGACTGTAGCATCACTGAAAACATTGTATAGCTGAAACAAGTGTTATTTTAATAATATCTTTTCAAATAGCCTGTTCTCCTGATGGTCTAGCATCACACAGTGGAAACACTGATCCTGAGCTCAAGTGTCACACTGTTGGGTACGCATACCAGCATGAGAGTTTTTAAAAGATCAGTTATAAAATTTACTGCCCTTACAACAAGTATATATTTCTTACAATAACACAATACATAACATACACTATTACAGACAAGGGACCTGGTGCATGCAATATACTTTGGGTGAGATCTAAATGCCGCTGAAGTCAATGGAAGAATTACCATGGAATGGACTCCAGTTACTCAAGTGCAAAGACAATGAACAGTTGAACAGGCTACAGTATTAATGAAATGGTAGGCACCGTTTCACTAATAAAATGCTAAATTATGTTGTGTTATGTGCAAAACCCACAATGTATAGGGATATTTGTACATATGCCCCTGTATATGCACAGTTACTGGTATGCTAATGCAATAGGTGTGTACACAAATTTTATAGGCATGATTTAGTCAGAATTTTGATGATTTGATTCATATATAGTCAGTGCCAAGTTTTTGCATCTTGGTACATTTCTACTTGCATAAAAACTACTAGGCTACAGCATTCTGCAATAATAATAGTTAACTGCAGTAGCAATATTGCAAGCTCTAGGGACTGATTCTATTCTCCCTTATTCTGGTTTTAGACTGACATAACTTCATCAGCTTCATTGGAGATACTCCTGATTTACACCTATGTGAGTGAGATCAGAATCAAGCCTCTACTGCTGTGGCCAATACTGCAAAGTGCAGCATTTTTCAAATAAAAGGGAATGAACATGAAATTCCAGATCCATAATGCAATTTAAAGAATGATTGTTGTGAGCACATGACTTCCAACTTGGTTTCTCCTCTATTTCTATATAAATTAAGGAGTGTCTGTATAATATCTTCTACCTATCATAAAGCTGGGCATATTTCCTCTTTCCCTATTGTTCTCTTTTCCTTTATTACTCTTTCTCAGCAATAGATTACTGGCTCACTTGTGAGAGGCAGTTAAAGTCAGAGACTCACCCATAATTAGGGAAACTTGGAATCCTTGAAAGTGCACACCTGGCTTCTGATTACTACCTGAATTTTATACTTCCAAGTCTTAATCTGTCCTTGGGTTTTGCCTTCAAGTTTCACTTCAGTATTCAGCGAAACCATCAGGTTTTCCAGGCACTGACACCTTGGAAATGTCTTCCACATGGGAACCAATCTGAAATGTGTGATTATTTAACAATTTCTTTGTGTTGATTTCCATGAGGGTGGCATCCTGGAGAGAGAAGAAAAAAGGAAAAAAAAAAACCTACAGCACAGACAGTAATAAATCTCTCAATTAAATGTATAGCGTGAGAGGTTTTGTTTAAAAAGGGCTGTTTGATGCAGAGGGCATTATTATGCTCATTGTTATTATCGCGATTGCAGCTTGGTTTTGGAGGGTCTAAGAACTTTACACATTTTGTAACCTTAAGCATAAGCTTTACCCACACTTCTTCCCTCTTATAAACCAGTGCTGCTGCCATTCTTCATAGCTTTTAATGAAATATGTAGAATAGCTGGAAGCTAAGAACTGTAGCATAATTTAATTCACAATTATTTCCTATAGTACAGTACTAGAATAAATCAGAGCACTAATTTACTAAATACTTTTAGGGAGGCATTCAGCCCTATTAATCAAAATATTTTTAAATTACATATTGCTACTCTGTATCAGAGATTGGAGCTAGGGTTTTGGCCAAACATCAGCTGATCCTTTCTTAAATAAGTTCAAAGGCCTCTATAGACTGGGGTGACTCCTAATTTAGACATTGCTGGTAGTCTGTACTGGTAGTGCCATTATTGCTAAAGAGACATTGATATTTTAGCTTCTAAATTAACCTCTCTTAATGGGAAAAGGTAGTTCTACAATCGCTGTCAGTGGGAGCAAGCTCTGGTGTGACTGTGGTCCAATGCCCTAAGCAGGTAGTAATGCAAAGCTGCATCACACCAGCAGGAGCTATGAGAAGCATTTTGCCTTAGGGAGATGAGTGGAAGACTGAGCCAAATCCTCAACTGGTGTAAATCAACATTGCACCATTGGCTTTACTGGAGCTATTGACACCAGTTGAGGATCTGGTCCATTGTGCCTCCCAGAGCTCCACACTGTCTAGGGAATGTGCCCACAACACCACATATTCAAAGGGTGCAATGCATGCGCTGTTTGGTGATATGGAGGGGAGAGAGGATCATGGCTTGGCCTCCACTGACATGGTATGTTAGTACCTTTACTTTCCTGAGTGCAGGATATAGCTGTCCCTTGTATTTCTCGCACTCACCTCCTCTATACACCAAGCTTTTGCTAGTTATTTAGTGGAGGAATTAAGTGCCCCCTTGCCCTACCTTAACATAAATAATCCATCAGTTCACAGGAAAATCAAAGATAAGAACTAAGCAGCAACAAATTAGCAAACATAGGACTTTGCATATCCCTGCAAACATCAGTAGAAAAACCCAAGGAGAAAACTGTACTTGACAAAACGGAAAAGGACATCATCAGAGGAGAAAAGAAAAAAATCTTGTTTTCAAGATTTCAGCAAGACATTATAAAGAATGAGTGTAAATAGCCAAGTAAAAACAAATAGTGTCTGGTGTCCATCAAGAGGTCCGCTGGCACTTCTGTTATGAGCCCCATTTCAAAGAGGAGTACTGAGAAGGAGCATATTTCTTGTTTTTATGACAATTTTACATGCACATTAATTTTCTACATAAAAATATGGTGTCTATAGTCAGTTATGTGAAATACCATTAATTTCAGTGGGAGTTTGTGTGCTATGGTAATGATGTCATTTACCAGGATTGTTAAACTCACCAGATTATATAGTGCCCTGAATTACACCCACACAGACCTCTACAAGTCAGCTTCCCTGTCCTCTTCCACACGTGTCACTAAGGAAAGGCCAGGACCACAGTACTGCTCCACATGCGACTAATGGTTAATCTGTACTTTCATACATCCTGTATTGCACCTACGTAAGAGAGATTTGTCCCATGGTTACTTACAAACCTATGTTTCTTTTACAGGAACTTAGTGCTATATTTATGCTAGGGATTGGAATGACATTGTTTATTTTCATCAATGTGTCCAGGTATGTGTCTATAGCTTCTATCACTGTACCTGAGCACTGCACAATCATCATCGGGTTTATTTACATCAGGGGTCGGCAACCTATGAGCGGGGCCGGCAGTCGGAACCCCAGGCCAGCAGCAGGCTGAGTGGCTCAGCCCGCTGCCGGTCTGGGGTTCCATCCCCCGGCCTCTGCTAGCCGGGGTCCCGGCCGCCAGCCCCGCTCAGCCCACAGCCAGTCTGGGGTTCCATCCGCTGGCCCCTGTAAATGTAAAATGTATTACTGGCACGCAAAACCTTAAATTACAGCAAATAAATGAAGACTTGGCACACCACTTTTGAAAGGTTGCTGACCCCTGATCTACATAATATCACTGAGTTGGAAATTATCATCCCTATTTCACAGATGGCATTTCACAGAAAGGTTAAATGATTTGCGAAAGGTCACACAAAGTCTATGGAAAAGCTAGGAGCTCAAACCAGATCTTCTCGGTTCCAGAACTTCCAGTCCATTGCCTTAACCAAAACAGGACTCCTTCCAAACTCCAACATCACTCAAAGCAACAAAGACTTAAACATGGGCCATGGTTTATGTAGGTGAGTAGTGCTACTGAAGTCAATGGGGCTACTCACGTGTCGCAAAGTAAGTCACATGTTCAGTTCTTTGCAGGATTGTGTCCTTACTTTGCAAAGCTACCCAGTAAGGCGTAAATTGTCCCTTTGGGCACAGACCTGAGTGAAGTATAGTGCATACACTGCTCCATCCTTGGAGTAGCTCTGGGAAGTATTGTACTTAACTCCGAGGCACAATCCCTTCCTGTTTTCCCTTTGCTCTGGGGAAGAGCAAGTTGCTGCTACCTATACCAGCCCTGCTGGTTGCCACGCACAGGGGAGGAAGAACCAAGGCTCCACCTATTCCCTGCCACCTTCTACCCATCTTCTCCAGTATACCCCATGCAGACATGTAGGGGAGGTTCTTACTCCCTTTCATTCCTCAATGCAGGTGTGTAGTCCAAGTCACATCCTACCCCCAGATAATATCTCTGATCTTAACCCCTGTCCATGTTCTTCCCTGCCTCTAATAGCTGTTCAGCCAGTTCACAACTCCCTTTTCCGTACTAGGGCTTTTTCCTGCTCCATTGAAATCAATGGGATTTTGCCATTAACGTCAAAGGGAGCAGGATCAAGGCTTTATTTAAAAAAAAAAAAATCTAATTTGGATTGTAGTTATACTGATTGACAACTTCACTACAACTGCATTGAATTACTGTCTAAATCAGTAACGTACTTTGGTATCTTAATTAACTAGAGTCATAGTTGAATTGAATTGGTTTCCTTAGAGATCTTTCAGGGTGGCTGTCAATCCAAAAAGGTATCTTATAAAAACGCTGCTTTTTTGTACTATTGCTTTAGATACAAAGATTTTTTTTTCCAATCTCCTACCTCCTAGTTCTTACATTTTCTTATTTCCTATTTCACTCCTATTGCCTTTTTTAATATATTCTTTTCTCTGCTCTTATATTTTAATTATCATTCTATTTGAATTTAATTATTTTCTTCTTTCAGCTAACTCCTGTCTTACACAGCACACTATCTCACCACCCCTTTCAGTAAAGCTCTTTCTATTAGCTTCACCTGCTTCTTTTAAGTGTCTGTATTTTTTCCCCATTTCTAATAATTCTTTTTTTAACACATTAGGTGCCTTTGCATATATAGGGCTTGATCCGCTCACTCACACTGGCTTTTCAGTGGTGTAAGTCCATTGATTTCAAGTAAGTCACAGTTGATTTGTGCCAGTGCAAGTGAGAGAAGAATTAGACCCCAAAGGGAACTGGAATGGTCTGATCGAGGACTGCTGTTCATTGCCCTTTGTAAGATCCTGAACATCATAGTCCCAGACACGCAGAAGTGCAATACAGGAAGTGGTTAATAAACATTCTCTCCCTTTACTCCCATCCCTCCCACTGCTTGTCATCCCTTCCCTTCCCCCATTCCTCCTACATTCTGGGCCTTAGTCTGAACTCATTTACACGGATATCAGTCTATTGACGTCTGTGCAGCTGCTTCTGACCTACACTGGTGAAAATGAGAGCACAACCAGGCCCTCTCTTTCTAGTAAATGGTCTTGGTTTTTCACTTTTTAAATTATCTTAAGTACTACAGCAGTATCTTAAGCTAGCCTTTTCCCCCCCAATGGTAGCTAAAGCCTGCACTCTACAGCAGTATGCTGCAGTTATTTAATGAGACACCTCCTAGTGTTGTCCACACTTACATCAGAAAGGCTACTTAAATGAGCTGATGTGCTCCAGCTGAGGAATGCTACATGCACTGCAGCACAAATAACTCATTCAAGTAGCCACAATGGCCATTACAGCAGTGCTAAAGCAGATATGAATGGAAACCCCCTGTGTCCTAAGGGTAAGGCAACTCCAGCTATGTAAAAATGAAAAAGAGGAATACAATTCTCCACTGGCTATTCCCATTCTGCTGACAAAATTCCTTCCCTGACTTTGTTGAATGTAAATTATTCATATTTTTGTTAGGGCTGTCAATTAATTGCAGTTAACTCAAATTAACACTAAACAAATTAACTAGATTAAAAAATAATAGTGATTAATCGCAGCTTTAATAGCACTGTTAAACAATAGAATACCAATTTAAATTTATTATAAATTTGTGCATGTTTTTCTACATTTTCAAACATATTGATTTCAATTACAACACAGAACACAATGTACAGTGTTTATTATTTTGATTACAAATATTTGCACTGTAAAAAAAAAATCGGTATTTTTCAATTCACCTCATACAAGTACTGTAGTGCAATCTCGGTCATGAAAGTGTGATTTACAAATATAGAATTATTATATTTTTAGGGCTGTAAATTAATCACCGTTAACTCAAACGATTAATGCAAAACAAATTAATGCTTTTTTTAACGAGCGTTAATTGCTCACCGCTGTATTGACTCTTTTCACTTATACTTTATCGCTTGATGGACATTGGCGCAGTTCTACTGTGTTCTCATGATCTGGAGTGATTAAATATCAGAAAAAGTTAATGGAGCAAAGCAGCAAAGTCCAGGTCTTTTGAATGGGATGTTTATTTTTAAAAAACTTCCGGATGATTCTATAGATAAAAAGATGGTTATCTGTAATTATTGCAAGGCTGAGTTCCAATACCATCGAAGTACTATGCAGTACCACCTATGCGCTAAACATGCACCCCAACCACCTCCCATGCCCCAACCCCGTGCTCCAGCCCTGATCCCCCTCCTGCACTCGAACTCCTCAGTCCCAGCCCAGAGCACCTCCTGCACCCCCAACCCCAACCCCACCCCAGAGCCTGCACCCCCAGCTGGAGCCCTCACCACCTCCCACACTCCAACCCCCAATTTTGTGAGCATTCATGGCCTGCCATACAATTTCCATACCCAGATGTGGCCCTCGAGCCAAAAAGTTTGCCCAACCCTGGACTGGCTGAACAAGAATTAGGACTGAGTGGACTTGCAGGCTCCAAAGTTTTACATTGTTTTGGTTTTTTGAGTGCAGTAATGTTAAAAAAAATTCCACATTTGTAAGTTGCACTTTTACAATAAAGAGATTGCACTACAGTACTTGTATGAGGTGAACTGAAAAATACTGTTTCTTTTGTTTATCTTTTTACAGTGCAAATATTTGTAATCAAAATAATAATATAAAGTAAACACTATATTTTGTATTCTGTGTTGTAATTGAAATCAATATATTTGAAAGCATAGAAAACATCCAAAATATTTTAATATATTCGATTATTGTTTAACAGTGCAACTAAAACAGCGATTAATCTCCACTTTTGTCTTGCGATTAATATTTTTAATCATTTGTCAGCTCTAATGTTCATGTATTTTTTTAAAAAATATTTTTAGAAGACACTACACACAAAAAGGTTAGAAAGAACATTTCTCCGGATATTTCTGTCTCAGTTCCTGACCATTGTACAAGGATGTGAGAACAGAGAGCAGGGAACATCTGCAAATGCCAGCCAGAAGGGGGAAACGGAGGTGGGGGAAAATGCACACATGTTCCATCGATTCAGGGTTGAGTGCTAGGTTTGATGGGGTGGGGCTAGCAGGGCTATTTTCTCATTCAGACTCCCCTCTGCAAAATGCAGCTCCCTGCAGGGAAGGTTACATACTGGGAACAGATTGCTTCTGTAAACTTAAATTTTGATAAATAAATCTAAACGAATAGATCCATGTGAAGTTTATAAATGACCTGTCTTCTCTTATAAGGAGGCAACATATGTACAATAGTATTCATACATGGTGAGCCTAAATAAAGATTGCAGCTGTTGAATATTCTCCTTACGTAGGCCCAGAGTCACCAGTACTATCTGGCTTCTTTGGATCGCTCTATCAAGACAAAACTGCTGTAAACCCGACAGCCAATCAGTGCTTTGAATCACCAAAGCTGGCCAGTGAATCCGTCCTTTCATAATTCTATTGAGGTGAGAGCCACTGTGCTAGGTGTTGTGCAAACACACATGAAGACAAAAAGCCAGATTTAACTTTATCTTGAGCTTGTTGTAGTCCTTTACACCAGCACAGTAAAATGCTACAATTCTGATTTGATAGCATTTTACACCCACCTTGCACTAGTATAATTGACTGCCCAAGGCAACAGTGAATGGGAACCACAGTCCCTGGCCCCAGAGAACTTACTAACTACCTTTCTAATTGTTCTACATCACAACGGTATGAGTTATAAAAGCAGACAGCAATATTTATAGACTAAGAAAGGCCTCTGAAATACCCATTTTGTGATGTGATTAAATTGTGGTTGCACCTGAAGCCATTATATGAGTGGTAATGAGATTCTTCACAGAACCTGTCCCTTAATATGCACTATAATTAGAGAAAACTTGCATCCTAACAGACAGTTTTTCCAGAGTGGGGGGGGAGGGAGCAAACCACATATTTAGCCAAAGCACCTCTGTATATCGGTCTCAGCACAGAGCCATGCAAATGTGCACTCAGAAAATTAGCACAGCTAGAAAGCAAACATCCCACAGGGCAAATCAATCCCCAGCAAAGGATAATGGGAACCCTGTTCAAGCAGCTGTGTCCTGCCCTCTGCGCATTAGCACCTGTCGGTGGAAGCAATCAGTGCTGGTCAATGGACAGCTCTCCTTACAGCTCAATTCACACAAAGATCATTAGCTGGAACCAACAGGGTGGCACCCCATGCTGCCAAATGGTGCCCCTTTCTTTCTAAATGCCGGCAAACAAGGACTTCTCCAAACAGCTGGCACTGCTCTTTTTAATCTTTTTTTTTCTTTTGCCTCTGTTTTGCCCTTTTCACAGTGTGGAAGGAGAGATCTACCAGAAGGTAGAAATTAGGTTATTTGACTTAATTTCAGTCTATGTTCCACTATTGGGTTTAAGAGAAATCTTGATTAGCACAAAAGTCTCTTATATTCAATCAAAGCCAGACAATAACATTTAATCCATCATAGCAGTTTATAATTATCTGACTTGTACTTATTTATCAATAAGGACCTTAATTTATCACTTTCAAATGGTGGAGGGAGGATGGGTGACGAACAGCATCGGAGAATGTGATGGTGTAACCCACACACCTCCTGGGTGTGGTGTTCTGTCCCATCTAGTGGCACTGAGACCACTTAAAGAGAGATAAAGTGAGTCTGCTCTACAGCCTGAGCTAAGAGCCAGTTGGTTTTAGCTCATGCTGTAGAGGCTCATACACTAAGCTCCAGTGGTCCCTGGTTCGATCGCGACCGGGTTCTGTCAGTGTTACATTGGCAATCTGGAATTTGAATTAGTCTCCCTGGGATTGAGAAATTTTGCAGGAATGTCCTTTTATGATTGTATACAACTTAACAGACTACACCATACAACACAAGACAACTTGATTCTTATAGCATTTTTGCAGATGAAGTGCATCACAGTGATTTGTGAAGTTAATTACATAGCTAAAGGAGAAAGAATTGTGGGATAAGCAAGATAGTTGAAAGCATCTCTTCTAAGAGCTGAAATACGATGGTGAGCCAATGGGACAAAGCAATAAAGGATGAATCCTGGGGGACTTTTCTAGTTGGCAGGAGGTTCAGAGGAGAAGTCTCTCTCAAGGGTGAAGCTGCAAGGAGGCCCGTTCTGGATGGTAATAAGAATCAAAGGATTGCCAACGTTTTTAGAAATTAAGAGTAGAAATTACAATTTGCACCTTTAAGGCAATCCCGGTATCTAGCTCCTTAAAGAGCTCCCATCACCATAACAACTGGCCATGCCTCTAAAGTAGTGAAATACAGATGGGGAGCTGAGGCAGAGAGAGATCAAAATCTCAATGCAGTAAACTCCATGGGATTAGTAACATGCTCAAAATTAAGCATGTATTGCTTTACCTTTTTGGGGCCAATGGGCTTAATCCAAATACCACTGATGTCAATAGGAATCCTTCCCAAGGTCCATAGGAAATCTGCAGCAAAGTTCGAAAATGAATTCAGACCTCCCAAATCCCAGTTCAGTGCCTTCACCACATTAACATCCTGTCTGCCTCTAGAGTATCTGAGGACAATACCAGACATAAGACATCCCCATGCGGATTATGTTTGAGGTGCCAACAAGTGCTTTTAAAGATGAACAGCTGGTCAGTGTACTGGAAAACTATTGGATATATATAAACTGACATTTAAACAGGAAAGAACCAAGAGACTAACTACATTCTGAATTTATGCCAAAGTAACCTGGGTATTACAGAGCATTTGTTATCTGAGGTCACACGTTTCTAACACATACGCACAGTGCTGAGTACAACTTAATGGATAGTGGGGTTGGGGTGAAATCCTTGACCATTCATTCAAATGTAAAATTAAATTCCAATGTTATCAGGTTCTCACCTTGTATTCATTTGCTTTCCATGAATATTCAAGCCCTTGGAACTTTCCTAGTGCCATTCCTTGTGAAGAGTTCAGATTTTTTTTTAAACGATAAGAGTCTCTAGATGTGAATTTCAAAACCATACGGTGTTGATTAGCTATATAAGGCTTCCAGTCAGTGAACCATGTGACCTGGCACTGCCCAGCTATCCAAAAATATTCACTCATTTAATTTTTCATGGATTTTTCAAAATCTGGGCACAGGGGAAATTAAAATTTCCATTTCTACAATATGTACCCAATGTCTTAAAATGTCACCATTCCTAATATTTCAGTTTCTGCTCTTGGAAGATGATCTCAAGAATTCTCATGTGCTCATCAGGCATTGGTGGCTGGGACTTTACGCTCCCCCTTCATAGTGGTGATTCTACCATTGAGACACGTGAGAAACTGCCCAATCTCAGAAAAACATGAAAATAAAAACAGTGAAACATTTACTTTCTCCTAATTTTATACACCATTCATGACTGATAAATCATCATCATCATCATCGCTCTTCTATATTAATGATTCATGAGGGGGCAGCTGCTCCAGGGCCTCAGATCCCGAAGTAAACATTCCATAGGAGGTGCTACAGACCTGATTGTCTAAGGAGCAGAGCATGGGCCAAGTAGCATGAGTAGGGGAGCCAGTGTCCCATATATAGAATTCTACATATATAATGTACCTAAAAACATTATAGAAATTCTATACCTAGAAATTTCTATACGGAATCATTTTAGTATTTCACACACACACACACACACACACACACACACACACACACACCCCTTATACAACTCTATAAAATGCTAAATTGTTTTTGGAGGTAATTCTCAAAAATCTTAGTTAGTTGTTTTGCCTCCTATGTTTCAAATAATTGCCCGCAAATTAAAACAAGCAATATAAAGGAGACAATGAAATCAGTCTTCAAGTGCATTTAGTGGAATGTTTCCATATCTTATCTAGTTTGTGTGTACTATGCTCTCACTTCAGTGCACTGCACATACAGTACTTTCTACTGCAAGCAACACATAAGGTATTCTAATGAGGCTTCCTAGGTTTAAATCAGCAGTAATATAAAAATATCCTCCCTCTTTCCTTACTATTATCTCAACCAAAGAAAAAAGGCAGGAAAGCATTTAAAAATTCATACAGAAAGTGTGGTTGGCAAGAATAGTGATTATTACTACGAGTCAGCTACTCTTTCAAATATGACAATTTTGTCTCTGAAAAAAGAAGCTGCAGGAAACTGACAGTGGAACTTGATTGGCAAACCACTTGTGCATTTGTGAACTTTTCCTAACAGACATGAATCACTAGTTGGCATGCGTTTCTGCATATTTTGCATGATGTGTATGGTGTAAGAGTAAACAATACAGGGAGGACTCTTTCCCACCCTCCCCACCATCGAAAAAGAAAAGTAATTTCCGGATTAGGATGATATTCTACATAGGAATTTTAAGGAATCCCTAGTCCGCTGCAGTGGTTGCTCCGTGGATAAAAGGTGGTGGCACACTTCTGAGCTTCACACACAAAATAAACTCTACTTATGTGAGTCACCAAAACAAGACACTAGTCAGACTAAATGGTACAGATGTTCAGAAAACAGAAAATGAACCTTAGAATCTAGGCCACAACCTTTTTGATCCAAAAAACAGCACAGAATATGACGTTTCAGAAAATAGTTTCTAATAAAGGGTCTACTTCCACAACATATACTTCAAACTCAGATGTTCCATTGCAGCTACATCTTATCAGTGTAGGATAACTTACAATCAATGCATGCATACACACAGTTATGGTGGATGAACTTTATCCTATTTGACCAATGCATCTCTCTCAGCCTCTTCCTGAGATTTCACTCATTCTGACACAGATTTCCTTTATGAAAGATTCAAGGTTGTTTATACACAGTTGTTGTCTGTGCGTTGTTTGTAAATGTACCCTGGCAGCAATTTAGATTAAAGTTAATCTGTAGCACTGGTAGCCTTTCGTGTGTCTCCATAGGAAATATACAAACCACTTACTCAGAAGAGGACAAGGATGTGTCACAAAACATACTTACCCAGAAACTGCATGTTTTGGGGTAGATCTTTCCTGTGCAAGGGCCAAATTCTGCAGTGATTCGCACCAGTGAAACTCCACTGGAGACAATGGGGTTACATTGACATAAGGTAGCAGAATTTGGCTTCAAATCAGGATGAAAACTGAAAGGCATCCATAGATACATACCACCATATGGGTGTGGTTTCAGTAAGCTAGTATTTGCACATGGAAATCATTTCTGGCTATGGAGGAAAGCCTTTTGCTGTCCACAGAACAACGGATTCTCATCTGGAGATTAAATAGACTCATAGATGTAACACTTACCACCTTATGCTGCAGCTCCAAAGTAGCAACCAAACAGGGGTACTGAAGAGAAACAGTTACTGTATTCACTTACAATTCATCTGTCTCTCCCCTACCTCTCGGCCTGCCATGGCCCAAGTGTGAATGACAGCGCATGATAGAGATCCAGAATGAGAGAGACAATTATTCACGTAAGAAACAAACTGCTGTTGGTCTCCTTCCTTTAGTGTAAATAGCTCTTTTTATAACCTCAGTTTCATGTTTCTTCAATATAACAATGAAAGTGAAAGTGAAAGAATATCAAAATTGTGGAACATAGGGAAAACACTGCAACTAAAGTGAGTGACATCCCTTGAAATGTAGTACAAGTGAGTCGTATGCTCTCTAACCCTTAGTAGCATTCAGATCTCTGACTATGCACATAAAATAATATTATCCGTAAGAAGGATAATTTGATAGCAGCCTTCAACTACCTGAAGGGGGGTTCCAAAGAGGATGGAGCTCGGCTGTTCTCAGTGGTGGCAGATGACAGAACAAGGAGCAATGGTCTCAAGTTGCAGTGGGGGAGGTCCAGGTTGGATATTAGGAAACACTATTTCACTAGGAGGGTGGTGAAGCACTGGAATGCGTTACCTAGGGAGGTGGTGGAGTCTCCTTCCTTGGAGGTTTTTAAGGCCCGGCTTGACAAAGCCCTGGCTGGGATGATTTAGTTGGGAATTGGTCCTGCTTTGAGCAGGGGGTTGGACTAGATGACCTCTTGAGGTCCCTTCCAACCCTGATATTCTATGATTCTATGATTCTATGATTCTAAGGAAAACAGAGAAATATTGGTGGTTTATGTGGAACACCACTCAAAGGTGAGTGCAATAGTCCTTGAAGGGCCAAGTGTCCTAGTGGGTCGCATACCCTCACCTGAGGATGGGTTTAGCTTCACTCAGTTTGCAGCGTCCTTGCCCTCTTGTTATCAGAGAGGAAGTGAGATTGGAATGTGGCTTATGCCCCTGCAGCAGGGGCAGTTGGTAGGAGAGCCTAGGCCTTCCCACTCCACCAGACTCTGACCTCGGGCCCCATGAGGGTCAACGGTGTCCAGCCCATACAGTGCCCTTGGAGTTACCTTCCCCAGGTTACTTCCTACCATTTTTTCTCTCCCTATGACTCCCAGTCCAATATAAAGGTAACCAAAGAAAAAGAAGACAAGAAATGTTATTTACTCTGTGCAGTAATAGTGGGTCTTTGAGATGTGTTTCCTATGGGTGCTCCACTCTAGATGCACACTTGTTCTCCATGCATCTTTGATCAGAGGTTTCTAATAGCAGTGTCCGTTTGTCCCATGCATGCGCGTTACTCAGTCCCATACTCTGTGCTGTTATATAGCACTGTGCAGGTGAACTGCCCTCAGTTCCTTCTCTACTACAAAGCTCCATTGCAAAGAACTCCAAAGCAGAGGGAAAGGAGGGGGAAGCTAGTGGGGCACCCATAAGGGGACACATCTCGAAAAACCACAGTTCTGGCACAGGATGAGTAACCATTTCTTCTTCTTCTTTGAGTAGTGTCCCTTTGGGTGCTCCACTCTAGATGACTACCGAGCAGTTCCCTTGAAGGAAGACAGAAGCTTCAGAGTTGAGTCCCATTTCAAAGAAAATATAGCTAAGCCAAGGGAGCATTGGAAACAGAATTGAGAGTTATTGCATAATACTCAGAAACACGTGTATAGAGGCCCAAGTCACAATTCTACATAGTTCAGTGATGGGTACATTTTTGAGACAGGCCATAGAGGTGGAAATAGATCTCAGAGAGTGAGTTTGTATATCCGAAGGGGATTGGATATTACAAGAACTAATGTAGTTGGCTATCCATCTGGAAAGTCTTTGTTCCAGACCCTTTTGATCTGTCTGCAATTGAGACAATCTGGGAGTCTCTCTCAAAGGTCCAGTCCTGTCAAGATAGAAGGCCAGAGCTCTCCTGACATCAAGTGTGTGTAACAGTGCCTCTTCTTTGCCTAGGTGAGGTTTAGGGTAGAAGATCGGGAGGTGAATGGGTTGGTTAATATGGAACTCTGAAGATTTTTGGGTAAAAACTTGGGATGTAGTTGTAATTTGACCTTGGTCTCTGAAAAATATTGTGAAAGGGGGATATGACAAAGGGTCCCTATTTCCCCAACTCGTCGAGCCAATGTGATGGCTTCTAGAAATGCTGTTTTCATTGACAAGTGGAGGAGAGAGCAGGTAACCAACAGTTCAAAGGGTGAACTGGTTAGGTATTTTAGAACCAGACTGAGGTCCAAAAATGGAGTAGGTCACTTACTGGTAGAAAAAGATTTCCAGGCCCCTAGAGGTACCTCATTGTCATTGGGTAAATACAGAATAACCTTCTATTGGAGAATGGAAAGCTATGATGGCTGCTAGGTGGACTCCAATGGAGCTGAGCGACAGGCCCAAGATTTTTAGTTGTAGAGTGTAGTTCATTATATCTGGCAGTGATTAGGTTGTTGGTAGAATATGTTTGAAGTCACAGCAGCAAGCAAATGTTGTCCATTTCTGTAAGTAAGTGTAGTGTGTATATACGATTTTCTGCTGTGTAATAACACTCTTTTTACTGCCTTTGAACCATGTCTAGTTGTTTCTAATCCCATGAACCACTGACCAGCCATGCTTTGAGATGAAGAAGTCCAAGATTGGTGTGAAGGATCTTCCAATGTTCCTGGGAAAGGAAATGAGGAGGGGCCTGGAGAGTGATCGATGAGTAAACAACCAGCTGTATCAGGTAAGGAAACCAAGTTTGTCCAGGCCAGATTGGGACTATTAGAATAACTAAGCCTTAGTCCTTTTTAATTTTGAGTAAAACTTTGGATATTAGAGGGAATGTGTACTGTCGACCCACTGACCATTGAAGGTGAAAGGTATTCCTCAAGGATAGGTGACCCATCCTGCCTCTGGAGCAGAACTGGGCACATTTATTGTTTATTACCGAGGCAAACAGGTCTATTTGAGGGGTGTCTGATTGCCAGAATGTGTGGTGTATATGATGGACTCTATTTCCCACTTGTGGGTCTTGAGAGAAGGGTCTGTTGAGCGTGTCCGCAGTCATATTCGGTACTCCTGGAAGATAAGCTGCTGTGATGACAATCTGATTGCATATGCACCAATTCCAAAGCTTGACAGCCTCGACGCAGAGTGGGATCTTGCCCCACCTGTTAATTGATATAGAACATGTATGATGTTGTCTGTCATGACTTATGTGTTTGTCCCTGATTAGTGGTGGGATCTGGAAACATGTGTATCTGACTGCCCTGAATTCCAGGAGGTTGATGTGCAGTGTGGGTCTCTTGAGGTATCTATCTGCCTTGGGTTGTGTGAGTGTCCAGATGTGGATCCCACCCAACCAGGGATGTATCCATTGTTATAACAACCACTGGGGAAGGGCAGGCAAAAGGGATTCCTTCTGAGGTTATTTCCACCAATTGAGAGATTTCTTCATGAAGGTGGGTATGGCAAGTAGTGTAGTTGGACTGTGTCTGTTCAGTGACTATAGTCCTGAGCCACCCTTAAAGGCAATGCATTCAGAATCTTACATGGTCTGTAAAGAAAGTACCTGCTGCCATGTGACCAAACAGCTGAAGACAGTTCTTGACCAGAGTTTAAGGTCTGATCTCATTGTGTTGACTATGTTGGATAAGGCCATGAATCTATGTATTGGGAGGTAAGCTCTTGCCACTGCTGAACTGAGATGAGCTCCTATGAATTCTAACTTTTGCACAGGGGTCAAGGTGGATATTTGAATGTTCAATTGTAGGCCCAATTTGAGGAAGAAATCTCTAACTTTGCAAGTTATCCATCAGATTATTTCCAGGGACCGACCAATAATCTAGGCAAGGGAACACTAGAATTCCTTTTCTGTGGAGGTGTGCTGCTACTACTGACAACTTTCAAAAAGACCCTGGGGGCAGATAAGCTGAAAGGGAGCACTCTGTACTGAAAATGGTCCTGACAGTAAAATGTAGGAATTGTTTGTGAGATGGATGGATGGCTATATGGAAATGTGTGTCCTGAAGGTCAAGGGCTGAGATGGAATTATTGCTGCAAGTGTCCCCATTTTGAATTTTTGAACCTTCACATTAAATGTTGAATAGCCTTAAATCTGGGATGGGTCTTCAACTATCGTTCTTCATTGGCATCGGGAAATACCTAGAATAAAACTCCTTCCCTCTGTGCTTCAGTGGAGCCAGTTCTATAGCACCCAAGAGTGAGAGAGAGAGAGAGAGAGAGAGAGAGAGACTATTATTTGTCAAAGCAGGTTCTCATGAGAGGGTTCCCTGAAGTGGAGTGGAGAAGGGAAGCTGGCAGGTGGAAAAGAGGTAAAGTGGGTGGAATACTCTGTGGAGATGATCTCCAAAACCCACTTGTCCATAGTGATGGACTCCCAAGCCCACCAGACGTGGTAAAGGTAGTCACTGAAAGGAGGAAGGCAGGTGAAGCAATGCAGCTGGTAAGAATGGTGATAACTCAGGCCCTCAACCACCTCATCAAAATTGGTGCTTGGAGTGCACCAAAGCCAAAGGTTGAGAAGTGAATGGTTTTCTTCTCTGGAACCACTGATTCTTGTGTTAAGGGTTGTATGATCTCTGGAAGCTCTAGAATTGGGTGGAATGGGATCTCTGCACCATCTGTGACTTACTAAACTCTTGTGGGCAGTTGTACAGATCTCAAAAGAACAAAAAGTAACCTGGGAGTCCTTTAACGTTCATACAGATTAGTCCATGCTAGGGAACAGTTCGGTACTATCAAAAGGGAGGTCCTCAACTTTTGGAACTTCTTTAGAAATGCTGAAAGCTGTAGCCAGGAGACCCGCCTCAGAACTACCACTGTAGAAATCAAATGGGGGGCAGTATTAGCAGCATTGAGGAAGGCCTGCAGTGATGTTCTGGCAAGCAGCTGGCCTTGCACAATGCTCAATAAAAGAGTTCAGCTGGGTATAATTTGTATGATTGTATTTTGTCATTAATGCCTGGAAGTTGGCGATTCTTAATTGCAAAGTAGCTGACATATATGATTTTCTACTAAACAGATCTAGACACTTCTGATTCTTGTCATAGGGTGAAGATTTAACATGGTGCTGCCTTCCACGTTCATCGCATCAGCCACCAAAGAGTTAGGAGAGGGATGAGAGAATAAAAATTCTGAGTCCTTAGATGGGACAGAATATTTCTTATCTACACTCTGGCATGAATAGTGGCTGGGGTGTGCCAGATAAGGCCTTTCTGGACCCTGCAATGGTTAACTAGCAAGGCAATGTGGGCAGATGCAGCTTATGATGTGGTTCTTTAACCTCCTCCAGAGGGATCTGCAAAGAATCCACCACTCTCTTTAAACAGTTGCAGAAACTGTTTACAATCATCTGCTAAGGATGAAGGAGATGGCGTAACTGCTTCATCCAGGAATGAAGAAGAATGTTGCCTGGTGGAGAGACGTCTTCATCAGCTCTAGCTTCCTGTTCCTCAAAATTTTCTTCCTGAGGTTACAGTCTCCTAGAGAGCATAATGAAGACTGACCATCTCTGTGACTGGTGGTTCTCAGGACTTAGAAAATTGCTGGTGATAAGCTGCCCAAGGGTCCTAGTATGGCCAAGGAGGGGATGCATATGACATGGATGGAGGTATCTATGGGTGTTCATACAAGTGAGATGGAAGTTGAGGTTCTCTTTCACAAGTGACCTCAATCTCTTCAGAGACTTCTGGAAAGAGATCTCTGTAGGGATGGAGATGAGAGCCCCACATATATAGTTGTGAAAGCAAGGCAATGTCTTCATCAGAATCCTCCTTTCCCAATTCACTTTCTAAACACTGGAGCACCAGAAGGACCCTGAGGTGAAACCACAGTACCAGAGGTCCTCCATTCCAAGGGTATATCAGTGCCAAACAATGGTGAGTTGGGCATCTTGGACTCAGCAAGGTTCTGGGGAAAGTGAAACTTCTGTGGTACTGAGTGTGTTACTGGTACTGCATCCATGGCCTGCACTGAGGTGATAGTAGCCGAGGAAGTTATAGTACCTTGAATCTTGAGGGGAGTCCATGCGGAGCCAGAGAGGGCTTCTTCGGTACTGAGAAGAGGTAGAGCTCTTCTTGCCACCTACTCCACTGACAGTAATGATGATCTCGGAGCCCAAAACTTTGCAGTGTTTAGGTCTGACAGTGCCCTTGATATCTGAGCAACCGTCAGCCTCCTGGGTACTGGGCCGGAGAGCAATGGGTGCTGAAGTGGCTGGAGTCAGAGACTGCGAATTCTTAAAAGTAGATTCCCTACCTGGAGAACTCAGAGGATGATAAAGACCAAAGGGTAGTCTTATGAGTGGAATCCTCTAATATACCCTTGAGGAGTATGGTTCATGGACAGTGGAGGCAGCAGACTTACTCAGAGACCAGCCTACAGGGGGGAGGGGGGATTTTTTTTTATAAAGGAAGGTAAATACTGCTGGAAAAACAAATGAAGAGGTGAAGTGAGTTGCCCAAGGTCATACAGAAGGTCAGAGCAGAGCGAAGTCTCTTGGCTCCCAGTTCAGTACTTTATCCATTGGACTATAGTGCCTTTAAAATTAGCCTTGTTTTTTGACACAAACTAGTTGGAGAAACAGGATATTTTGAAAAAAAACTTTGGGTCACCAAATTTCCATTTTTCACCAAAAAAAAAAAAAGTTTTGAACAAAAAAAGTCACCCAGCTCTATGTACAATTCCTAAAGGCTCATGTTAGAATACCCTTCTTTTACCATGCAGTTCAACAGTCTTCATTCAGACATATGTCTGTATGTAAGTTCAGTGACAATTGTGTGGTCTAAATCCTGACCAAATCCTTAAACATTTAGGGATGCAGCCTTGCTATGCTATACTTTAATCAATAACGTTAATGTAAAGACACACTATCAAAGTATGTTTTCCTGGCTTTTGGTGGAATCAGAGCCATACCATCATGGATAATGCTATCAGATTTCAGCAGCTAAACAGCATTGGGTTTGATCAATACTTGAATGAAAAACCTCCAGAAAAAACACAGGTGCTGAAGGTGATATTGACACAGATGTTAACTAATTAGGATTCCGATCAAAATAATTCAGATTATCGATGTCATTCACTGAAGCACTCAAAATTCAAGCAAGCAGTGAGCTCCTACAGGGCCTGATCCAAAGTAAATTGACAACCAACAGAAAGACTCTCTTGGATTTTGCATCAGGCTTTTAGTGTGGCCACATGACTATTGTTTTTTAAATGACTACAATGAAAGGAAAGGACATCCTTTTAATGTTCAAGAGTAACAGCTGCAATGTAACTGGGGCTGTGTTCTCAGTTGTTCCTACACTGAAGCCCAAGTAAGTATCTTAATGACACTCTGAAAATATGTAAAGCACTTTTTAAAGACAATTGTGTCTGGGCACACCAGCTGTTTGTCCAGCCAGAACAGATTTAGAATTAATGGACCAAATTCTGCCCAGATTTGCATCACATGCAGTTATAGTAAATGCAATGGTGCTGCATTGTGTTTAAAATGGTCAAATTTGATTTACCGTAATTCAGAGAGTTTAAGATCAGAAGGGACAATTAGATCGAGTCTCAACTCCTGTGAATCACAGGCTCTTAAATGTCACCTAGCATGGAGCCTTGTATCTTCTGTTTGGTTAAATATCCTTCACTCCATAGGATCTTAAAGTGCTCTGCAATCTTAATATACTATTCAATGTTTCACTTTATCCACCTCTGAAATGCATCTACTGTTGAACTGCAGTGTTAGAATTGCTGCTAAAAAAGGATGTGAAGAATAAAATATCTAATTGAAACTGCAGGAAGAGTTTAGGGAAGATGACAGTAATTACGTGCATTGGAATTTGGCCAGAACACAGGAGCTATACCTCTATTCTTGTGGGAAAATATTGTAGGACTCTTTAATGACCATAATTGATCAGGGCCTTATCTTATTATCTAATCCACAAGACAGTTTCGCCAGCATGTCCCATGATGTGCCATTGGTTCATTACTGACTCCAAGAGAAGAGTCCCACCTATTGAGTCACCTATTAGTTATGATTATTATTTATTTCTTAAGCACTAACGATGTGCCTGAACATTATGCTAAACAAGGCATAAAAAACAGATATTTCTTATGCATACTGAGACTGACAGAGAAAGAGTAGACATGATGGACTGTGAAGACCAGAGGAGGAAGTGGCCAAGATATTATTAGTTATTATTGCTGACTTCTTGTAGGAAGTAAGAAATGGTGAGTCTAGGAGGGATGTGAATGAAGTGGGGTGGTGACTTGATACACCAGAATTAGGTCAGTTCATATATAATGAAAGGTCTAGAAGAACTAGACAAATGAACCACTACTGCTTCAGCAGCTTCTTGACTTTTCTTTAACAGATATCCCCTCCAAATACTCTTCTTAATTGGTGACAGCTGGCAAGACAGCAGCACCACGTGGGATGGTTTGAGAGCATAGTTACAGTCCCTGGTAGATGTCTGGCTTCTTAGGGTTCTTCTTGAAAGGGTCAAACTGTACTCGGTTATACCAACATTCAGGAAGCCACAACTGTTGTTCAAGTGCTTACAGTCTAAAAGAATATTTGCCATATGTTTATCGTATCTTATAAGAAACTCATCCAAGTTATTTTTAAAAATACCCATTGAATTGTTGCTTTCATAAGTAATGTCTTGCTGCATAAAGCCAGGAGAGCAATAATGTCTGAGGTGCCTAATTAATGACACTCGTCAGCATGGTGCAGATTTAGAGGTCAGGCACTTGCACATACTAATGAGGTTTATTAAAGCAAGTGAAGTTTGGCCAGAATGGTGCACCTCTACAGGGGAAAAGCAATTGTCCATTTTCTCCTCTCAGTGACAGTGCCTGTAATTAAAATTTGGATGGAGGGGGTTATGGGGGGGAAGTTTAATGTAAAAGCTTTGTGAAACTTTAAGAGGCCTCAGCTGCTCATTAGGCAATATCTACACAGCAAACGGTATATAGGTGACTAGGAGAGATGTACCTTAGGGACAAGCAGCAAATCAAGTCTGACATTCTGGCCTACTGGATGTAGAGGAGGCCTCTGGGAATTGTCTGACAACATACCCCTTGATAGTATAGTGACTTCAGTGAAAGCCTATGGAGGAGAGCATATGGTTATGGCATCTGACTACATATTA
This sequence comes from Terrapene triunguis, assembly GCF_002925995.2. Taxonomy (NCBI): domain Eukaryota; kingdom Metazoa; phylum Chordata; order Testudines; family Emydidae; genus Terrapene; species Terrapene triunguis. The sequence continues at coordinate 54,870,849 of NW_020664393.1, forward strand.
TACTTTTAAGGATGTGGCTCTAGCAATAGCATGGGGTTATGATGTTACAGTGGATTGCAGCATGTGTGCTTATTACACTGTGGAGTAAAGATTTCTGTCGGCTGCATACACCTCTCAGAACATGTCTGCCTGATTGACTATAGCAAGTGACTCTGGCAGTGCAACATACGATCCTGAGAGGACAGAGACTATAATATATTAATATAAGAATGTAGTTGATTACAATATAAGCTGTTGAAAGTGAGCTGACTATAGCACAAGACTGTAAGAATGTGGCTGTCTGCAGGGTCTAGCAGTGAGAATGTATCTATCTATACCTAAGTGTGTTTCTGACGACAGCCAGCTGTCATGCAATTGGAGTGGACAAGTGGAGTTGTCACTTATCAAACCATTGCATTGCATGTGCTTATATTTAAACATGATACCTCCTAGCCACTTTATGGGTAGCTAACTAATTTTTGCTTTCATGTGTGTGTGTGGAGAGTGGGTGTTGTGCTGTGAGTTTGATTACAAGATTTTAAACCTTCAATTTAGGTTTAGATTTAAACTAGGCCTTACAGTTCAGCTACTGCATTTAAAGGGACACCATCAGTTAAAGAGTCATTTATTTTTCCCCTATGTTTTCAGCATTTACATAGCCTGGGGTTAGTTTGTGCTTTGATTAACTTGACCAGGGGAAACTGGCAGTTTCATTTTCTGAGGTGCTAGAAGAATAGTGGAGTAATTTTTCCAGTTCAACCAGGGAAAGTTTAAAAGTTAGTGTGTGTGTGTAAAAAAAAAAAAAAAAAAAAAAAAGTGCTTAAATAAAAATCTTGACTAGGAGTCCCAATCCTGCAACAAGGACAAATGCAGAGTCCTCCCCCCCCCACACACATACTATAGAAAGGATGTGGACAAATTGGAAAGAGTCCAGTGGCAACAAAAATGATCGGGGGCTGAGGCACATGACTTACAAGGAGAGGCTGAGGGAATTCGGCTTCTTTAGTCTGCAGAAGAGTGGGGGCGGGGATTTGATAGCAGCCTTCAGCTACCTGTTCCAAAGAGGCTGGAGCTCAGCTGTTCTCAGTGGTGGCAGATGACAGAACAAGGAGCAATGGTCTCAAGTTGCAGTGGGGGAGGTCTAGGGTGGATATTAGGAAACACTATTTCACTAGGAGGGTGGTGAAGCACTGGAATGGGTTACCTAGGGAGGTAGTGGAATCTCCATCTTTAGAGGTTTTTAAGGTCAGGCTTGACAAAGCCCTGGCTAGGATGATTTAGTTGGTGTTGGTCCTACTTTGAGCAGGGGATTGGCCTAGATGACCTCCTGAGGTCTCTTCCACTAATCTTCTATGATTCTTCCAACTGGATCTATTCAGACAGAGCTTTGCCCCGTTGCCTTCATGCCAGTGTCCACCTGTAGTGATCTGACCGCAGGATTGGGCTTATAGTTCTAGTCATACTGGGCCAGGCTGTGCCATTCACTGCCCTATGCTGAGGTGGTTCAAAGCTGCATTGTCTCTGAGGGGATCGTGCTACAAAAAGTCAGAAGCCCTCCTGTAACTGGTACAGCATGGTACCCCACTCTGCATCCAGCCAGTTCCACAGGTTGATTGTAGAGGTGGGTAGCACCAGGGACCTGCCTCCTGCCCTACTAGGGTGACTTTCACCCTGGATTGCTAGGAGGCAGCAGCTTGGGCTCTCCCAAGTTTTGGGTCTTTAGTGTGTAAGTGTTACCCAACCCTGTTTGCCTCCCTTCAGTAGCCTCTGAGCACGAGGGGCAGTGCTTCTTAAAACATTGCTGCTCTGTGCTCCTGTTGCCATTGCTTGCACACTAGGGTGACCAGACAGCAAGTGTGAAAAATCGGGACGGGGATGAGGGGGGTAATAGGAGCCTATATAAGAAAAAGACCCCAAAATCAGGACTGTCCCTATAAAATCGGGACATCTGGTCACCCTATTGCGCGCGCGTGTGTGCGTGCACACACACACACACACACACACACACACACACACACACACACACAC